>NC_056729.1:45681310-45838810 GCF_019279795.1 Protopterus annectens | reverse complement strand
CTTTAGCAGCCACTGAAATGGCTTTCTAACTCACAACTCTTGCTCAACCCTAAACTATACTTTTACCTAAATCCCTCTGACAAAATTTAAAGTCCTGTCTTGATACAGCCATTGAAGTTGTATCTAGTAGCAAATTAGGAATGATGGTGTAAATTACCTTAAATCTAATTTGTATATACAAAAATGCATAAAAAATACTCCAACTAGGATGCTTTACAGAGCCAGAAACTCAACACTACTAAAACTATACTTGCTAGTGATATCCCCCCCCCACACACACACACACACACTTCATGGCACTCCTTTCTAGCTCCCAGGCATCACAAAACTTGAAATGCTACAACAAAGCTGCTAAATTTGTCACAAATGCCACTTTCAGAACCCACCGCTGTGTAGCACTAAAGCTTAAACTGTATTGCTGGGTAACTAATCTAGTGAAATATTTTTTCACATTAAAATGGAAATGTACGAGAGTATGAAATTGCAACTTAAGCAGTATATACAAGTAATATACAGGAAATGCACACTGTTGCAGAATGCATGAGTTAGATTAGTTTGTGTATAATATGTACAAGTTTGAGGAAAGGCGATTAGGAAGCTTACTGGTTTAGTGTACTTGGTCACAGCTGCCAAAAGGTAAACTATTATGGAATTTTGCAACATGAGATACTGCAGTAATGAGCACCTTAAACTAACATATCTCATGAAGGCAAAGATTAATGATACTGTGGAGCATCTTTTTGGAAAGTTTTGCAAGTTGTAATCGTCTAACTGTAGATGTTCACTGCCTGTGGCATTTTGGATAAATTGCCATGGTAACCCAGTAACTGCCAACTTTCAAAAGTAGAATTGCTTCCCTCTTCCTGTTACTAGTGAAAGCTGAGCGTATCTTGAGAATGTGGGTTCAGGCTTTTTACTTCCTCAAAGGAGAATGTACCTGAAGTCAGAATCTAGCAAGAGTAAACTTGCGTTCATTTACAATGCCATATAAAAGCCAAACCCACCAACTGAATCAGAGGTTGAAACCCACCAACTATGCATAATCTGGGGGTGGTGGGTGGGTGCAGCCACTGAGGCAGTGAGGAATTCTAATATCTACTTTTACAAGTAAGATTTGGGCAACTATGCTATGTCCATTCCCACTGCATTTTGGGTAGACTCTCTCAAAACTTGCCCTACCTGGGAGGTGGAAAGGTAAGAATCCAGGCATTCCACGAATGGACCCAACAAAGCATGCTCTGGACCTTGAAAATGAATCTAGTGGTAGTTTGTAATGCTGTGTAAATGTATGAACAGAAGACCCAGGTTGCTGCCTGTAAAGTCCACCCCTTTCCAATATACCATCAGAGGATAAGGCTGTAGTCAAGTGAGCTCTTTTCTTGCCTGGAAGAGATTTGCCGTGGTTTGAGTTGCAAAAAATGGTAATGGAGAATAACCAACTGTTTGCTTAGAGACAGGTGGACCTTTCTTGGCCCCATGTATAAACTGCTATTCAATACTCCTAAAGGGATTTATTCTGTAAAGGTAGTATCTGAGCTGCATGTGTGAATCCTAATCTTTTCTCATAGGTTGGTACTAGGCTCTCAGCCCTAGGGCCTATAAAAGACTAGCCATAATTCCCTGGCAATTTCTTCCCACACTATTTACTTCCCTGGACCCCTGTCTAGCAGGGCGACTGACGTGATGCCCGGGGTGAATTTCCTTTCTCCCATCCAATCGTCAAGGTTCCTTTTGAAGAGGGCCAAAGAGGCACTCTGCTTTACATGTATGGGCAGTCTATTCAGAGACTGGGGAGTCCCTGGGTCAGGGAACCTATCCCTCCAGCATGTTTTGTTGTGATGAGGTTTAGATCCCTGGAGCGTGTAGCTCTGAGGGATTGGGATTTCTTTAAGTGTAGCATGTCCAACAGCTCTGTTTGACATGGCCTTGTATGTTAAGCAGAGATTGCCTCTCGTTTTTGAGCCAGGATAAAATACTGGGAGACTGATGCCTTGATTTCAGGTAAATTCAGAAAACTTTAGGTATGAATTAGTATGCAACTCAACCCTGCCCTTCTGAAAAATCGCATAGGGTTGATCCACTGAGAGTTTTCAGATGTCAGGGCAGTGTATAAAACAGTTCAAGTAATAAACCATAAGTTGGCATAAGGCAGGTTCAAAAGTAGGCAAGGTCAATTTTTCAAGAATAAAACTGATCCCATGGATGATTTTGCTTTTGAGGGGGTGTCTCATGCAAGAATCACTTTCATAAACTGAGACCAAGCTGGAAGTGAGGGGAGGGTGTCCATGAGCAGAGAAGATGAGCTGGCCAAAAGATGTAGATTGTTTGCATGCTTCTATCAATCTAGCTCTAAAATGTCAAAACCAGAAGGGTTGAAACCATTTTGGGACCTCTTACTGGCTAGGCACCACCTAGGGAATGCCTTCCACTTGTAAGATTGGTCTAGTTAGTTTCTCACCTCCTTAAATACCTGCTGCACATGCTCAAAGTACAAGCGTCCAAAAGGTGAAATTGTTCAGGGTATGGGCCAAATGTGGTGTACCATAATTCTTAATCTTTGAGATCTTTGGAGAGTGGAAATGCATACAAGAACTTTCTCTACCATGGCAATGATAGTATGTCTTCCAAGCATAGTTGCAAGGATGTTCTTTTACAATTTTTTTTCAGTTTTCTGTTTTGAAAGCTGGAACAGATCTATGAGGGGTTCCTCACTTGTGGATCAAATCCTGCAATACTCCTACATGGAGCCTCCATTCTTGAGGGTCTGTCCATGATCTGGTCTGCCAGTGTGCTGCTCTGGAATGTATGAAGCCTGAAGAGTCAGAATGCTAATAGAACCAGCTCCCAGGCCTTCAGTGCCAGCCAGCAAAGAAGGTATGACAGTGTTCCCCTTGCTTGTTTCGGTAACCCATTATGGTAGTGGTCTCTGACCACTAGATGTGGACCAGGAATCCATAAGTGAAGAGGTACGAATCACAGCAAACATCTACATTTTGTGCTTGGTCTCGAGGACCCAGTAACCTTGCACCTGAACTCCCATGGGCACTGCTCCCCACACAGTCTAAAGTCCATCTGGGTGGACTCTTTGAACAAAGGGAGTCCTAAAGTCGGTTGATCCCTTCGCCACTGCCATTCCCGTTTCATAAATCCCAGTACCTGAAAATCCAAAGGATGAAGGTGCTGGGTCCAACAATTCAAGTATTTTATTTTTTTCTCATGTAGTTTGACTAGTGGTATGAGGATCATTGATGCCTTGATTCCTAAAATGTCTCTTGCTCGGGCTACACAAAAAAGAAATAAAAAAATGCCCTGATGTGTCAGAATTGTCTTAACTGAGTCTTCAACACTTTTGGGGAAACGGTTGAGAGGGTGAGGAAGGAGTTTTGGCACTTCAATTTGAAGCCCAGGGGGAAAGGAGAAATGTGACTTTCTTCAGGGACCCCAAGCACCTGGATACAGAATTTGCACAAATCAGCAAGTCATCTAAAGAGTAATGCAGAAAATGGATAATGTAAGCCAGACCCAGCAAATTTCCTGAGATTAAGAGAAATGGGAATAGAAGTGTCTGGAATGTAGCCACCTTTTGCACTTTTAAAACTCTCTGGTTTGCCACTAAACTGTTTTCTGCACTGCTTATTTACAATACTTTGACAATTTTTAGTTTAGACTAAACTCTGACTTGCTGAATGTTTTCTGGCATTTTATGAGCACTAAAGCCAGCCATCTTGTATTGAGGTCCCTCCTGCAACTTTGTGACTGAAGTATAGCCAAGTACCCATCAGAGTTGGATTGTTGGGGAAAAAAACTCAATCTTGGGTTTTCCTATTGGCTGGATTGTTACACTGTTTTACTCGGCTGATATTTAAACAGTGTTTGTGCATAGCTGCAGGGGTTAGCACTGCCGTGTATATACACAAAACCTTAAGTCAAATTTTCCCTAAATTGGTAGGGAGCTCTCATAAGCTTCCCTGCTTCTTGGGGCACAACACAGTTGCAAATGCAAACTGCTGCTCAGAGTAGTCCAGCTGCACTTTTTGAGGGGCAAGCGCAGGTTCTACCCCTAAAACCTCCCATAAATTAACTGGTTTTTACTAGTTCTACAGCAGAACCTAGTACATCTAGCCCACCCTCCACTTCACTACAGAATACACCTGACATGCTAGGTCAATTTCCACCTTTTCTCCAGCAAGCCTGCTTGACATGCATCCTGAGGCAATGTAGCAATTCAATTCTCATGTATACAGAACCTACTACTTCTATTCAAATACAACGAGATGCACTTGTACTATGAATCTGGAATCAGTGGTCTCGTGTAACAAACCAAATACTAAGCAGGTTGTTGGCTCCCGCACTCAACCTCCCACACATACTGATCGCACAACCCCACATATGCAGAAGTACTCTCTAGAAATATACCAAAAGAACAAAAACCTCCCAAGTGCAAACCTGCACACGACTCTCCCAACAGCACCCACACCACCAACACACACACAAGTTTTGCCTTCTAAACAAATGTCTTGGTCATAATGGACTTGTGAGATGTACAGATGTCCCCCTCACTAGGCTGGATAAGGGTCATGGTCAGCTGCCTGTCTGGTGCCAAGATCTGCCAAATCATGCACACAAGTCTCATGTACTGCTATGACTCTTAGTCCATGTTGGAGTGAATGACTTTAAATATACCTCCCTGGACTAAATGGAGACTTGATGGAACTCTGTCCCAGGCAGGTATGTTCTTAGCCCTAAGCATTCTTCTCACCCAGGATGCTGCTGCAATACAAAGTGAACTTCACCAATTGGCTTGGCTTCTGGAGTCGTTCCAGGGTGATCCAGTATTTGACAGCCTGGGATGATATGGTTGACCACGTTGCTTTGCCAGAGATGGCCTTCACCTGTGTGCTTTAGGTTGCTGGCAAAGGTACTTGCCTTCCCCATAGTGCCTTTTTTAGGCAATGTCATAAAATTCCTGATGTAAATATATTCTCCCGAAATACTCAGGGTTATGCTTATAAATGCTGGAGCACTTCTCACCTTTGAAGATGCTTGTCTGTGCTGTCAGGGACATGGTTCAAAGCCTCAGATTACCACAGCCATGCAGGACAATGCCTTCCACATGTTCAGACCACAAAACAAACGTGGAAATAGAGAGCAGTATCCATATTCATTAAAAACTAATACACCTCTAGACTGGCTAAACAGTACGACTCCCTAGAGTTATAAAGTCCAACGAACTGTAGGAAAGACCCCCTCCATGTCATTAGCTATAGGTCCTATATGAACCACGAAAACCACACGGCCTACCTGGATCTACTTGAGTCACTCGGTACAGTCAGATACCCTGGTCATAGGTCACACCTATCCTTCCATTGACTGGGTGACTTGAGCACAAATGCACATGCCTTAAGGTTCCTGCACTTACTGATGCTCTGGAGCAGATAGCACCTGCACAAGGGGCTCAAACGTCCCTGACATACTGCTAACCAACCTGGGGGATTGCTGATCAGACTTGAACAAGAGGGCCCCCACACACGAGATGATCATAAATCAGTCTTGTTTGAAGTAATGATTCCTTTGGAGAAATTAACCTTTTTCTACTGAGGGTGGGTCTGGTGCAAAGTATAGCCTACTGAGCGATAACATCAATAGTTGCAGACCCCCTGCCAACAGTGACAGCAGTGAACCCTATAATGAAGTATACACATGTCCTGTATAAACACCTATATAAATGTATAGACTCTACCAGAAGAGATCAAATAAAGATCCTCTTGAAAAACGAGCCACCCTGGTGGACATTCAGCATAAATAAGTTGCACAATAAGAAACTGCTGTCAAAAAGGGAATGGTCCCAACAAAGGAACCCCCTCAAAAGCATAAACAAGCAGATTAGACATATTTTATAAAATTCTGTAAAGCTAATTCCTAAACTAAATTAGCATTCCCTAGCCAAGGAAAATCAAAGTATTTTTAGCTATGCCTGAAATCTAAAATGGAAGGTCCAGCTTTGTCAAACTACCTGTGGACAATACCACTTGAACTGATCCTGAGAACATCAAAACTGTCTGCTAGCAGGTTGGTAATCTTCACCCCTGTCACCAGTCCTCTGCCTAATATCTCGAGAGCAGGTCATAGCCACACTCAGGCTATAAACAGCCTCTATGGGACCGGACAACATCCCAGGGTGCTTTATTAAATGGTCTAAAACGGGAGTTAATGGAACTGCTGAGGACACTTTTTCAATCTAAGCACTGACTTGGTCCCAGCTGAGTGGAAAGCTAAAACTGTAATCCCCTTGCACCAACGCAGCCCATCAATTGACCACAGAACTATACACCCACAAGCCTGACCAACTTTATCTGCAATGCCATGGAGAGAATAATGAAGCGTAAGGATATAGGTGACCAAACTGACCCGACCCAGTATGGCTTCATTAAGGGTAGGTCTTGCCTGCTAAACCTGGTGGACTGTTGCAAAGTCCTTGGATGAAGGCAAAACTGTTCATACTTCCTATCTTGACCTAGCCAAGGCTTTTGAAAGAATTCCTCACTATGGCATCATTGAGAAGCTCACCCAGATTTGGATCAACTTGCATCACTAGATGGGTTGCCAACTGGCTCAGTCAAATTTGGGGATACCACCTCTACTAGCAGACCTGTTACCAGTGGGGTTCTGCAAGGATCTGTGCTTGGTTCCCTACTGTTTGGCATCTATTTTTCAGAAGTCCAGATGAAAACATAATTACAATATTAATACCCCCAAGTTCAAACTCAGTGGTGAGAGATTTAGGAGCACAAGTTGATGGGCTTAATTTGATCAGGTGTCCACAGTAAGTGCTCCTATGTTGCGTACCTCCTAAGCAAGGGTACAGCATCCAAAGCTAAGCAGGTTAACTCCCCTGTACTCTACAATAGAGTACAATGCTTCCTTCTATATATACCTCACTAGGTTTCAGCATCTGGAGAGACTTCAGGTTTTTCAAGAAAATTCGGTGCTTACAGCACATGATGTACTTGGACAGACTGAAGACTCAACGCATAAACTGCTTAGAGGAGACTTGTGTCTGGCCTACAGGGCCTTCTCAGACCCTGCCTTTATGAAGCTGATGTGCATCTTCAAATCCAGTTGGATATGATTCACTTTCTAGGGATCTTAATCTAGCCTGCAATATTAACAGGGCATTGAGACGGATGCCTCCCAGAGGTTGCCACTCCTCTGGAACAAACTCCCAATTCATGTAAAAGAGCTCCTCAATGACACTAAGCAAAAACCAGGGAGTTTGGATGGGGAACAGTAAATTTTACATCCGGGGTTACACCTATGTTCTTGGACACAGGTAGCTAGTGCTGACCTTGGATCCACACGCCAACCTAGACTATACATCTTGGCTCATAAGAGAACAAGGGTATAACATGGCTAGGGTTGTAGAGGCCTTGGGGAAAATAGCCTAGTAACCTATGAAACAGTGGTCTGGAAATAATGTTGGGACCAACTAAGGTGACCAAGCTGAGTTTTGGACCTATTACAAAGGTGTCTTGGGTCCTATTTTGGGCTGATCTCCAGGAGCAGAGCTGGATCGGCACTAGGTAACCAAGGCAGTTGCCTAGGGGCCACGGGCTTGGAGGGGGCCCACTTGCTGAGAGACTTTTAATTAAAAATGTGTTAAAAGGAGTTGATACCTGCATACATTTGTTGCATCTGTGCATACATGATCACACAGGCCACCTGTTTCTGCATGCGTGGAGTTTGACTTTGTTGTGCCACTGCTTCAGAATGAATATAAACTAGATGGATTCTGCAATGTTCTGTTGCTTCCATTCTTGTGCTGCTGCTTCCTGGACAGTCTTGCAAGTAAAATAGGTGTGTGAAATGCCCCACTTACAGATTGCAGGTGGTTATTTTGCTCCGGTTCAAACCCTGTACCTTGGTTAAGGAAGCAAGAGCTGGAATCCTCCACCCCAACCATCAAGTAGTTTCAAGGACTCTAGTACTGGGTGCATTTGTAAGGAGTTTAGTGCCTTGAGGCAAGAGAAGGTTACTGCTGCTCATGTTAAGTCTGTTTACAATGTGCAACTGTTTAACAAATGTATTGTTATTGTGCTAAAGTATTTAAGAACATTGTTAGCACAACAGTAACAAGCTTACCATTTTTATGTAACGCAGGCAATCCTTCAAGGGCAGGAGCCACTGACTTTGTAGATGAAACAGTTTGGTGGCAGTAACCTCTTCATTAGTTAAGTTTGTGGAATTATTCAGATGACTTTTACTTCTGCAGATTGTGCATATTGACTGACCGACCAATTGTAATGATAGTCTGATTTAGACTTATGATTGAAATGCTCTGAAATCGTTTTTCATTGATTACTGCAAAAAATGTTAAACTACAAATTTAAAACCTGCTGTAATAAGTGGTGCTATATTATACAAGGAATAAAATGCAATAGGAAGGTGAATCAAAACACGCATGCATGGTCCTAAAATGTGTGCAAGGTGCCTATGATTTGAAAATAGCCCAAAAGTAAACATCTGCCACTGGCCAGATGCATTTTCTTTGCATGTTGGTTTCAGAACAGACCAGATTTAATGCAGTCTGTTTTCATTGCAAGTCTGTTCATTGCAAGACTATATTGCTTTGAGGCATTTTGCTAGTGTTTGTGCTATAAAATTTGAAATAAGTTTTAGATATAAATCTCTGTACAAGTAAAGCAGAAAACAAGTGCACATGGAGTGCTTATGGGGAAATTGAGAGATGGCCAATAATGGGACACTAATAGCTGTGGGGGGTTAAGGGCCCCACTTGACCATAATCCAGATCTGTCCAGGAGTGCTCCTTTTTTTTTTTTTTGCAGCAAAAAGATTTTGGAGTAAAATCCTTTGCCTTCATGTATTGTAGGCACTCTTATGACCCTGTTTTAATATGTGATGGAGCACTGGAGGAAACCTTCTCTGGTCTGGTGGGTCTGGAAGCATTCCCTGAAGTGAGGAGTTTTTCTATCTATTCCAAAGTGCATCTGCCCATATTTTCAGAACCAGTTTGCCTGAACCTATTTGTGGCCAGGGTGTTGGGTTAAGAGACCTGGGGGAGAGGTAGGGGGTGGAGGTGCTCTGCAACACAGCATAGTCATTCCTAAGGGGGAGAGGTAGGGGGTGGAGATGCTCTGCAACACAGCATAGTCATTCCTTTGCAGGGGATTTTTTTTGTTTTTTAAAGAAACTCTCTTGATTTAAAAAAAATGTCATCTGTCATTTTATTTTGGATCCCTGACTTGTCTGGGGGGGAGAGGTTGGGTGCATGAAACATCCTAGACACTGCATGCTCTAATTTGCCACTATCATCTCACTGAGAATTTGGCCAGGTGGCACCTCTCAAACCATCTTGATACCAGAATCAAATTAGAATTTCATAAACTTTGGTTCTGCAGGTAAAGATGCAGGAAAATTATCCATTCTGTGTGCACACTGTAAAACTTCCACATAATCTTTAACATTTTAAAGGCCAAATTACTAGAAAGATCCTTTTGCCCAAGATCCATGTTCCCTCTGTCAGGGGGCATTGGATTAGATGAAACAAAGGACTTGTCTGAGCTGGGGAAACTTCAACTAGGTCAGCAGTCAGATGAGACTTGTCCTATCCAAGGAGTTCCTAAATTTTCTGAGCCTTTTGGGGACTGTCGAACAATCGTCCAGCAGGCAGCCTTCAACTCCCAATGCTGGTAAGGGAGAGGGTAGAGAGCCATAGAATTGGGCATCTCCCTCTAAGCTCATATACCCTACCTAGCTCTGGGGTGCTTCCTGACTGCTCCCAAGCAAAAACTTCACTAAATTCAGCAATCACCTGAAAAGTGAATACTACTAGGACTTTAGCTCAGGTTCACTTTCTGAAGAATCAGTGAATGAATTGTGCCAACTAAAATCACCACTGTTGTCAGATTCCTCATTCTCTGAAACTGGTCTCAAGCCAAACTGACGAACTACATATGGAACACAGCCACCAGAATTAACTGTCTGTAGAACTCTCTTAAACCAAGGAAACCACATCGGCCTTGTAAACTGCTGTAGTCTGATTAGCAGCTGCGTGATGAAGCTTGTTTTTAAACCTCAACACTAGGTAAAATATCTGGGGTCAGAGTATCTGGCAAAAGGTCTCTTAACTGGACGACTACTGCACCTAAAGGGTTTTGTTCCTCCATACTTGTCAGGCACAGGAATAGCTCTGGAGGGTGTCTAAACTCCATTCCATAGTGCCTGGCAGAGGTATACTAAGGGGATATGGGGCAAAAGTCCTGACAGTCCCTAACCATACACAGAGGCATATTTTTTTAGGTGCAGCCAGAATTGATTGGGGGAGAGGTTCCAGATTTGGAACATCAGCTAGAATAATAAACTGACAACACTGGATAATGTATCACAATAAGCACTTTATTTTAGTACAAACTCTACTGGAAAATAAGATCCAATGTTAAAATGCAGAGCCATACAGAATGTCTAAATGCTGAAAACAGTTCTGTAGTAATTTCCAGTCAAAAGATGATGAAAAAGGAACTAAAGGCAAGTGACTATTCATGGTTCTGACTGACAGCCCCCTAGTGTCCAACATTGCACACTGCACTTAAAGAAATACTGAAAGGTTCCTCATTTTAAAATCATGCATTTGTCAAATATAGAAGCATAATTGAGCAGAAATTCCCACAGGAATTACTGTAAAAACTTTCAGAAATAAAAATACACCTAATGATATAAGGCTGGGGATTCCCAAATGGGACTTACCTGAGCAGTAGGTAATAAAATATCCACACTGGATTCTGTGAAGTCAGAGGACTTCTTTGGATGGCATACTGAACACTTCCTATGACAGTTGAAGTATACTTCTCTTAGGGTATACTTCAACTGTCACAGAAAGAGGGGGGGGGGGGAGTCAAAGCTTTTGAAAGCTGGCCAGTACTGGGGTACTTTGGCATATAACCAAAATGCAACAGAGGCAGTGAGAATGATGAACATGGGGAAACTTATTCAAAATGCGACATGCAAGTTTTCATTGTTGAAGCTGTAGATCCTAGAAATTTATTCCAACTGTTGGTCATAGAAGTTCTCCAAACCATTAGCTTGGATGGATACTTTCCATCAATTCTAGCATGGTTCTTGAGCTTGTGTAGTTGCATATGTGAAGGGACTGACTGGCTGGATGAGTCCCATATTGATGCTGTGTATGGATTTTCTTTGCTACACCCAAGTTCCTGGTCAGTCCCTTGCAAAGTTTCATTTTCTCTCCACTTTGTCCTAGTTGGCCGAAGCATGTTTAAATGGTTTTTGAATGCCTACTCTACTAATGAGCTGTTAAATTATGTTGAAAGTTTAACTGTATAATTTGAATTTCCCATTTTTCTCATGGTCTTTTGCAAAGAGTTGTACAAAATTTGTGATGTTCTAGAACTGTCTGCACATCTAGATACACTCAGACAAGGCTACAGTCTTGCCAAGCAGTGGGCAGCAACATTCTAGTCTTATCCTAGTATCTGATGCACCTTTATCTTACAACAGTACAAACAGTTGCTTTTAAAGTGACATGAAGCTAAGTTTCTAGTCTCCCATTTTTATGGGATGCACGTAACTGTCTGGCTGCCAGTCCGCTCCTATACTGTTTCATTCAGTTTGTTTTAAAGACTTTGTTGGAGAAGCTGACCTTCAGAGAGCACTGCTGCTTGCTAAGACTGGATTGCTACTTTGGAAGGAAGCCATATCCCCTTCATCTGAAGTACTCTGAAAGCTATCTTAGGAAGTTACTAGGCTATTGACCCTGAGGCTCTTACAAGCTGAGCCAAGAATTTAGCCCATGTTCCAACAAGTCATCAACCTATGCCACTGTCTAGCAGGGATATGTGTGGAATAATCAGGCGTGTACTTTGTTACTCATCCAGTTATCCAGGTTGCGCTTAAAGGGTTAATGAGATACTCTGCTTGACGTGGAAAAGGAGACTTCCACAAAAGGGGGAGTATCTGGGACAAAAATCTGTCCCACCAAGCCCTATTGCTGTCACAGGCCAGGATGAGGTCACACGTGGGGGTTACTGTAGTGGAGCTTGACTTGCAGATATGCAGCAGTCCCATCAAGGCGGGGTCTGATGTCTTTGTGCCAGACAGAGGTCACTGATTAGGAGTCTGTAGGAGACTGAATAGAAGGACAGGGCCTTTAGCCGATCTGTGTAAGGTAGATGCTAGAGGCCCTGGATTCTCCTGGTGAGGAACCCTTCCCAAAGGTATGATGCATTTTTTGGCATTCAGTTTTGAAGCCATGTTTCTGCACCAGTTATGTTTGGGTGAGACCCTCTTGGAGGATGTCCACATCACTAGGGAAATTGATGGCAGCACCCAGCTTGCAGTCATCTGCAAACCTGGTCAGCCATAGTCAACTGGTTTTGGCCTGCACCTCAGAAAAGTATATCCCAAACAGCAGAGGCCCCAAGACCAATACTGCTGGTTATGGGTCTACTGTTTGAGGTGGCTTCCCCTATTTTGACTAGGTGGGTTCTATCAGTAAGCCAGTTTGCTACCCATCTGGTAACACATGGATTGATGCATAGTTGAGTTTCATACCAGAGTGGGGAATAGTATTGAAGGCTTTGGCCAGGTCAAGGTAGGTGGTGTGTACAGTCCCGTCGTCCATGGCCTTGGTGATTAAGTCCACTAAATTTAACTGGCATGACCTCCCTTTGAAACCAAACTGTGGTATTGAGTGTCTGGAGGTTGCAAATGTCCTTGTTAATGAGCTCCACTATCAGTTAATGGCCTTGCAGATCAGGCTAGTTAAGCTGATGGGTCTATAATTTCCTGGATCAGTGGACACTCCACCTTTGTGTGAAGTGATGACAATGGCTGTCCTCTACTTGGCTAGGTTGAAACCAGTACTCAGGCTTTGGTTGAAGAGGGTACCTAATGGTGATGCAAGTTCCTGCCTGAGTTCATGTAGGATGCAGCCTTGCACGCTATCAGGTCCCATGGAGGCTGTATTTTGTGCCTTTGGGAGGGCACTGATTAACTTGCTCCTTAGGTAAGGGGGCAGGTACTGGGGGTGTCCTGTTTTACTGATTGCAAGACAGAGCTGAAACTTTCACTGAACTTCTCTGCCAGCAGGTTGGCTCTATTTACAGCATTTGTGTATGTGTTGTCCTTTGCCATAAGTTCAGAGCAGACCTGGATGCTTCCCCTAAAGATTGTGTCCATAATGTGAAGGCCTTATGATTTGTCTTTAGTAGATGTGGCCAGCCTGAACTCTGCTCTGGAGGATTTTGCTAGTGTTATTTACTTGTTCAGGCTAAGGAGAGATTGCTTCCAATTAGGCACCTGCTGCTCCTTCATCCTGGACAGCAATATTTTCCTTTTTTGTAGAATTTATTGCAGATGTCCACCAGACAAGTTCAATCTTGAAGATTTTGTCCTGTTGTATATTCCCGATTCCATGCAGCTATATAAATGTTCTTATAGCACTTTGATATAGGTTTGGACATGTGCCAGTTTCTATGGAGGAGGGGGCTGTGAAGCTGTTTATCCTTCCCTCAGGAGGTTGTAATCTGCTTTTGGAGAAGTTTTGTTTGACCCTAGCTGGGGTTTGGGGAGATGAAAGTGGCCGCTTGGGGATCCGATCTTACCAGGGATGATGCTAGGTATTAACCAAGAGTAGCCACTGCTGCATCCCAAGTCCAAGATAATTGGTCCAAGGCATTTGCATTGATGCAATCAAGGAATCTCTGGACATTGGAAGAAATACTCATGCCAAAAACACAATCTATGGTTAGTCACCCAAGGTCAGGGTAAAGGGTTGAATCTTGATAGCTTCAAAGAGGTCCAGATAGGTGGAGTGGGCATCTTGATTCAAAGTTGGAGGCCATGTCACTAGCTATGATATTATAGTTTGGTATACAATATATTTGGGGGGGGGGCTTAAATGCAAAGTGTAGCATTGTTGCATCTCCCTGCATCAAACTGACCAGATCTTGACAGCTTTGTAAATAACACAAATTCCTTTGACCAACGTGTAGCATCAATAGTCAGGAAATCTAGCCAAATAAAGGGATTTCATTCAAATTTTCTGAAATGTGTCTAATCAGATTAATTATAGGACATGCTATCCCTTTTACACATCTTCACAAACATTACAAGTTCCTAACTTAGATTCTTAATCTCCTGTACAGTGATTTAACAATTCTCCAAGGGTTAACAATTCTCCAAGGGATTTACTCATCTCCACAAAGCAAATGTTTCTACAAACACTTGAGGCTTGAAGCTCTATAAATACGATTAGATACAGGTTTATTACTATGCTTCCCAACCTTTAGAATAGCAAGATAAAACTGAATCCCTTTAAGCCAAATCATGATTGGATGGGTGCCAGAAAATTCTTCTCTTGTTTTGTTCTGCTTGATGTAGGTGACCTATAAGAATGGGCAGTTATGGTTCATGGACAAAAATTGCTTGGCAAAATCTGAAACCAGTCTGTTAAAATTAAGAGAACCAGATTTTTCTTAGTATAGTATACCTGAAACATTTCACAATCTGATACTGAATATCTTGATTCCAAAAGTGGCACGTGGCACAGTGCCTTATGAATATCTATGTTCAATGGCAATAGCAGAGATCCTTGAACATTGAATGTGTGCAAAAAAGGGGCACTATATTCCAGTTACAAGATTCCCTTGTCTTGGTTTTTACCCTGCTCCAAGATGCAGGAATTTGTTGGGTTGCCCTCCTGTATATAAAAAAGGGTAACTTGCTGCTACACATTCATAATTCCACAATGTCTTTGCTTAAAGTATTGCGTCTCACTTGTGATATGGGCCCCACTAACTTGTTTACCACAGATCCTTTCATGTTAGTGGGGGTAGGTTAGAAACTATTTCCTGAACAGGGGTCATGGTCCTGTAAATCTTGTAACTCCAGCTACCATGGCTATGGAAGAAATGGTGCCTATCCTTCCAGGTTTGCAACATCCCCAACAAATGTCCTATACATATACCTGACTATGCACAGCTCCATTGCAAGTCTTTACACTTTCTGCATAAAACTAATTGTGCATTGTGCATGCTCAATTCTTTTTTACACCAGCATATGCTGCTTGACTTTCACGTTGCCAGATTCCAAACACCTAAATGTCCAGGAATGCAGCAGTTTTTTATAATATGCATTTATTTAATGTTAAGGAAGGTTTCATTTGTGCAGCAATGAGAGGAATTGAATCTAGAAGGAGTTTGTGGTGTTCTCCTGCTTTCATGATGTTGAACTTCAGGCATGTAGCATGCCTCACTTTCAAAATATGGTTGATATTACTAGTGTACACTTTGCATATGTGCACATCTGTCTAAAGATTTGGGCACATATGAACCACTAATTTTTGTGTTTTGCATAGCAGCCCTGTTTGGCAATTGTACCAATATAGCATTTTCCAGATCAGCTGCAGTCTCCTTAGACTTGGAGAAAAAAAAGCTCCACACTGAACACTGGGGTACCAGATGGTGCGTTTAATACTTGCCCTGTCTTTGTGCAGGATGTATGTTCTTGCTGATTATAGAATATAATCCTGGAATGGCCGCTATGGTTTAATGGATTCTTCTGGCAGCTATACTTTTAATGCCTTACTTAAATTATTGTATAGCTGATTATGTACTGTTGTGGGGAGCTGTATAGTACACAAATAACTACATGCAAAGCTGCTCAAACAATAGCAGGTGCATTTAGATTGTTTGAATCTGATTAATTACCTGCTTAAAGCTACCAGCCTGTTCATTTTGCTGAATTTGTACTTTACAAGTTGGTAAGACTTTTTTTTGATTCACATGCTGTACTGAGAAGAGTGACTGCATTCACTGCTTAAAAATGGGCAGATTCTCAGTTGTACATTGGCTACTGTATAGGTAAAGCTTGTAGAACAGTTGTATGATTTAGATGTGACATTCAAGCTACCGGACAAGGGTAGGATTTCAAATGGCTGTGAGCTGCTTAATTTGTTTTAGAACTGTGCATGAAGCTCCTGAGAAGTATAAGGTATACTTGTCTGCATTTAATTCAGACTATTCTGGTACACTTTAGTAGTCTGTCATTTTTATCATAAATTTGACATCTATAGGTCTGTTAATCCTCTAACCCCCATACATCTTCACTTCCATGGAAACAGATGCTATGAATATTGCACACTTTCTTCAGTGGGGAAGAGGTCATTGTACATTATATGGTCAGCAGCAACTCACGAGGTGCAGTTGGCTTTTTTCCTGCTGTTGGTGAATAAGCCTGGTGCACCCTGCAGCTTTGTTAGACTGGTAATTTTCTGCTGGGAAAGACTTCACTGCTATCCCAATAGGACATTAGTCTACATTTTCTATGCTTGATAGCTGGGGTTTCTCTGATTTTGGATTGTTGGCAACAGTAATTCCCTAATTTGCATGTGTACACAATCTCAAAATGTCGCATCTGCTCAGTCCTTGTTACTAGTCAAGTTTACTTGAATACTAATCTTGGGCCACTTTAATCCAAATTCAGGTTTTAAGTATAACATTTCAAGTAGTAAATTTCCATGTTTTTCTTTCTAGGGTGGTGTGAATGATGACGTCTCTCTCTCAGCATACATCTGCTATTCATTGCTGGAACTTCCATCCACTCCTGACATTGTAAGTATGCCATTTAGACGTTTTGCTGGACCTTTTGTCACTGGATGGGTACCTTCCTTTCCAGAATATGAACTGTGGACGGGAGAGTATTGGTACAAATTGCATACTTCAATTACTGAACCCAATCTATGCACGCTTATATTACATACTATTACTGCTTTAGTTACTACCACTAGTTGCAGCAAACTGGTATACCTGGTCCCGAAGGGTCATTTAAATGTCACCTGCAGCTGCTGATCTCTACATCTTGGCTACACTTAAAGCAAGCCATACTAAAACTGGTATAATTTTGATCACAACTGTGGCTAACAGACTCATAGGGTTTGGAGGGAAAATTAGTATAAACGAGCAAGTAAGGATACTGCAGGCAGCTAGGCTGCAGACACACCAATAGAAAAAAACGAAAAGGGCAATATCAAATGATTTGATAGTGAATTGACTCCATTTTCTTGAATATGCTGATAGTTACTGAAGTCGCCCTTTAAATATGACACTGTAAATTTACAATGAGACTGGTGATTGTGGTAGTTCTTGAAAGGTTAGAGTACTACAAACTTCTGAACGCCTTTAGTTATAAAATGACTGAATTGTGTATGTAGCTTTCACTGTGAAACATGAATACAGCATGATGGATTTTGTTTTTAGGAATTTTAGTGTATTGATTTGCTGAACACTTCAGATGTACTACAAAGCAGGAATCCATGAACTCTCTGGGTCTGAAAAGCTTTCTTTGAACTATGATGGGTTGTTAAATGAGCTTAAGCTGATGTCTGGTTTTTGAGCCAGAATGAATGCCTAATCTGGAAAAAAAATTGCAGAATAGATATGCACATTGTTCACTGCCCCTTCTGACCACATAAATCATTGACTAACCTTGGCATGTGGTATTCTAACAACCCCCCAGCCTCATTTGTAGTTGTACATAGTGTCATATTTAATAGAATGCCTGCTCATAAACCCCAAAAGTGGTTCCTGGCCATCTTGGTTAATGGGTCAAGGGCTGCCTTTGCCTTCTGGTAGTTCTATTAGTGTGTAAAATTAACATTCCCTGGTGTCTTGCAGTTGGCAGCAACAACCTTTAATATTCCCCTCCAAAACTGCCTTATCACAAATCTCCAGTTTTGACTTTTCTGCATATGTGGTAAGGTTTTGCTCATTAGGAATTAAACATTTGTATCAACAAAATATTTCCCTAATTCAAACATCCTTGAAACACTGCTAAACTTTTTTTAGACCTGTTTTTGGATGATTGGGTGGAGAAGTTGAAGAGTAGCCACTAATGGAAAAGTGGCAAATGGTCTGCAACTTTAGCTTGATGTTGTTCAGCTTAAATGACTGAAATAAATGTCTAGTAATGTTTCATTTTTTCAGCCTTTGTTCTAATACCTCAAATTAACTTTGCTCTAAAATTCCATCTTCCCAACTCGCCAATGGAGTAATGAGATGTTTCTGTAACTCCTATTTAACACCAGTCTCAAACTCTCAAAAAGGCTCAATTACATTAACAAATTGAGTTTGCAATCAAGACTAGACCGCCAAACGAAAAAAGCGGGAGTAGCAGCCATTGCCTATAGCAACCATCTTCTCTCACATCTCTAAACCTATCCTACCTGCTGAAATCCTGATTGCCAACCTTAACAATTGTATAACAGTCACTGTAGCAGCCATTTATATACCCCCTGGAGACTACATTCCCTTACTGGAAAATTATCTCCTACCTTTCTCAACACGTGCATAATGAAATCATCCTGCTTGGGGCTGTAAATTGGCCACCTCCCCGTTCACCAAACTCCACTCTATGTATCAACTTGCATGGCTTTTACAGAGCTTCTCTACACCCACCCCCTACTAATAAATCTCACAACTTGGGCGCACTTGACTGGATATTAGTCTTGGACCCACTCAAATATCATAACCCTGTAACTCTACTGGATTCCCTAACTCCCCTGCAAACGTTCTAAGATTCTCTCCACATTTCTCCAGACCACATAGATTAAATGTTGCAATCTATCAAACTTCCACCCAGAAACATTTAATACCCTCCTCTCCAAAATTAACTGGTCTTTTCTGACCCAACTCCCTCTAGATGAAGCAGTACTCATTTAACTCCACCTTCCAAGTATTCTTAACTCACTGGCAACCTTGCACACAGTACATATTAAATCAAATGAATCTCCCTGGTTAACTAATTCTACCCACACCTTGATGAAAACGAGACAGGATATGGAAAACATGGGTGTAAACTAAGCTCCCCAACCACTTACAAAAATACAAAACTCAGAAACCTGACACAAAAAACAGACTTCTATAATAACCCACCTAATGTGCAAAGATAAAATCTCAGTTTGACACAGTAAATCAAATATTGCATCCTGGCTATCCTTAATCTCATAACCCCTGCCCAACAAATGCACCACAAGAAACTGCATCCATCTTCAATTCCTACTTCATTGAATCCATTAGTAAGATAAGTTCTGACTTCTCTAATGCTAGCACTTTAAATCCTCCTGACCCCTCTCCTAGTCTAAATTCTACTAATTCATTCTCAAACCTATACCTACCAACTACATTAAATCACTTCTCTGCAAACTAAAACCCTGTTCTACATCTGCTAACGTGCCTTCCTACTTCAGGTAGCAATGGACACCTAGCTATTCCTGTATCCATTTTGATAAACTGTTCTCTCCCTGAATCCAAGTTCCCTCTTATTTGGAAATAATTCTACACTCTAGCCATACATAAAGGAGGTAATTCCACAGAAGACTCCAATTTCAGACAAATAGCTATTCTCTCACCTCTCTAATATTAGAAAAATGTGTACACAAGTTGTGCAACACTCTAAGAAAATCTGCTCACCTCTACACAACAGCTTTCTTCCAAAATATAGCACCACTACTGCCCTCCTATCCTTCCACCCTGTTTCTCTGGCCAGAGAACAAATGTCTCCTGCTTATTCCTAGATCTTAAGCAGTTCATTGCTCCAGTCTCCTGAATAAACTGACTAACCTTAATTTCTCCACCACTACCATTTCCTGGCTGTCTTATCTTACTGATCAACTACAATCTCTGCTCTCCCCTCCTCCCTGTCAAAATGGGTGTTCCCCAAGGATCTGTTCTTGGCCCATTACTTTTCAATGTTTACTAATCTACTCTGTTTCTGCTCTCATCCCTTGTCCAATATGCTGATGACTCTACAGTCATCACCATTGCAGACACTCTCTGATCTAATTTCTGTTGCTCAGCCAGGTTTCAAATGAGTTAAGATGTCTAACAACCATTCTGCTCATCATAGCTGACCCTAACACAAAACTAGGTGCCATGATAGATTACCATTTGAAATTTGATTTGTAGGTTAATTGCATTAAGAAAATCCATCAAAAACAGCCTCGTGTGTACAGAAAAACCTAGTTAAAGCAGAAGTATCCCCCTCATGCTTGTTACCAAGCCTATTGTATAGCACTCAAATCCTCACAAGCCTCCAAACATGTCTCCTAACGTAGACTATAACACAGGGACTAGATCTGCAGCAAACCAAAACTATTGATCCTATCACGGTCTCGCATACTTAACTTTAACTGGCTAGGACTACCTGATCAGCTTCTCTCAGCTTCTTATTATCCACTCTATTGTACTAACTAACCATCATACTGTCCCCAACCTGTCTACACTCCTACGACTCTCTGAAGCGCAGACCAAGACTTGCTACAAATCTATAAACCCAAGACCAAAAATGCTCATTCTCTACAACTGCTATCCTGCCATATTGACAAACTGCTTGAAGGTGATAAAATTAGTTATTTCAAACTTTGAGCTTAAAATCAACATAGTGGTGTTAGCACTACAGCTGTCCTTCCCCAACATTACTAACCTCTCTCCCTGATTTTTTTTGTCTGCTTCTCATGGATGGTGTAGCCCTGCTCAGTTCTCCCTCACTACTGCTTGGGGTTCACTTCACTTTTCTACCCTACCCCATTCCCACCCACCCCATATCAATTGCATTTGTACACCACACCCCCAAGCACTCCTCACTCCCAATTATCCAAATCATCCACTTCATCCCCCACTCAAACATACTTAACCACACCCTAAAAAACACCTCCCCAAACAGCAACTGCTAGGACTTGTACACACCAAACTCGCCCACAACAAAATTTCCCTGCTCTTGACACCCACTATCTTTACACATTTACCCTATCCTCTCTCCTCCTGTCTCCTTTTCTCCTACCACACACAACTCTATTTTATCCCCCCCACCATGGCAAACAGAATCCACCATCAGTCCCATTCAACCAAACTATTCCCCTTTATCACCTTGTCACCTCTCCTCCACCCTACCTCTCCTGTCTATATCAAACTCCTACCTACAAAGCTAGACCCCAATCAGCCCGTAGGCAAGGCAAAATATTCCACAAACTAAAACTCTCCACCTATTGCAAAAACTCTCATGTGGTGATATTCACCCAAATCTGGGACCCTAACTGTAACAGCACAAATTTAACAACCCCTAATCCTCTATCTAAGATCTGCCTCATCTCTCCTCCTAAACAATGTAAGGAGTATACTTAACACAGGACCTCCATGCCCTATTAGCCCTATATAAACCTGATATTGCAGTATTAAACTTGGCTTAAGCCTCAACATCGCAATGACAAAATAACTGCCCCTGGCTACATTATATGTAGACAGGTCAGGAAAAAAGGGAGGTGGTGTAGCCTTACTATTCCAAAGCCACCTCACTATTGAACAATTTGAATGCAACTTCAAGAAGTCAGACATGGAATTAATTCTAGCTAGACTAAAACTTAACCCCAATAAACAAATTATTGCAGGAGGATCTATCCCACTAGGCAATAACACTATAACACTCTAAAATCTACTTAACTGGCCTATTCATCTTCCCTTCCACAAGAAACCATACTTTTAGGTGACTAACATTGACTGGTCTGACTGTACCGGCCAAAATCCCTCTACTTATATTAACCTCCATGGGTTTACACATTATATCTACCCCCACAAGAATTGATAAAACCTCTAAATGCCAGTCTATCTTCGACTGGATTCTGTCGGACTCACTCTGGCCCACCAATCAGGCTGTCTTCCTGACAGTCTGACCATCAAGCAACATAGTTGGGAACCGGTCCCACCAAATGAATCTGCCCATTCTGAGTTGAACGTAACAGAAAAAAACCTTTAGACCTCATGACCTAATAAATTCACTAAAATGCTGTAAGTGGACTTGCCTAAAACTATCACTAGATGAAGCCATAGAGTATCAAAAGATACGAAGTCCTTAATGAGAGACCAAGCCTGGTCACAATTTCACAAAAACAAAACCTCTGCCCTGAGACAATTACCACAAGCTCTGCAACAGAGCCAAAAAACTAAAAACTTGACAAACTACTATAAATCCATGCAGGAAAAACTCAAACCTTCAAAAATTCTGGGTCTCAATAACTTGCTACACCCAGGAAAACCTACCACTCCTTCCCCCAGTGCTACCAAATAACCAAAACATCTCCAGCCAATTTAACTTCACTGAAACAATCCAAGCCCTAGCAGATACCCAAAACATGACTACCAACCCCACAGCAACAGTAACCCCCACCCTTTCTAATATGAACTACCCCCGTTTTTTCCCCGAACCCAGTCCTCACTAATACAATTGCTAAACTCATCAACTTTAACCAGCCACATAAGCAGCTGACAATCTACCTGCTGATTTTTGCTATAGATTACAGCAGATGCTGTAGCCTATCCAATGTCCATCCTCCTAAACGGGTCAATAACAGAATGCAAAGTACCCCACTCTTGGAAAATATCTCGCATTATCCCATTGCACAAAGGGGATCAATCCCTTAAGCTTACCAACTACTGCCCTATAGCAATTTTATCACCTTTATCAAATAGTTAATACCTAGCTTATGCATTACCACCTAAAAAAACTACTATCCACAACCTAGCATGGCTTTAGATCTTCCCATACCACTACCAGAGCACTGCTTTCATTTTCCAACATTGTGAATCACCATAGAAATAACTATTTGTATCCTCCATATTCTTATACAAAGCCTTTGATATAGTTATGAACAAAAACCACCTGGCTCTGTGGTAGGATGAAACAACAGTCTTTATTAGTTATAAAAAAGTTTGCTCAAGGTAACACAAAAGGTTTTGTCACAGTAAACCACCTTAAAAACTTGGTACTTCCTTGTTGCACTGGTAGTACAGGTGAACAAATACCAAATGTTTCAAGTGTGTTTTCAAAAAGCTTATATAAAACTAGCTGGTGTGTTTACAAACTGTGTATAAATCCATCGTCAAAGCACACTTGGCCACGAAAACTTTTTCTTAAACAGCTGTACACATGTAAAAGCCAAACAATATAAAAAGCTGGTGTATTTAAATAGTTCAGTACCTTTTCCTTGAGTAATGCCAAGTTGAAGCAGTCCCAGGTGTAAACTGTCAGCACACTGTCATGAAAGTTCCAATGGAGTGACTGAAAAAGCATCCAGTGTCAGTCAAACCAGCCACATGGTAGCAAATTCAAAGAGGCAAGTTGCTTTTCAAAAGTTAGTCCAGAAGAGGTGCTTCTTTAAATTGTAGAACTTCTTTCACATTGTAGAAACAAACAAGTAGATGAAACCAAACGGAAGAAAGTACTTGTAAAGCGCTTTTCGTTCACTTCAGTAACTGAACTTCCTCAGACTGTTTCATCCTACCACGGAGCCAGGTGGTTTTTGTTCATAGTTGGTGACGTTTATTGGTGGATTTCGTTGTTTGATATAGTTAACCATAGTATGCTCCTAGAAACCCTAGCTACCCTTAACATAAGCTCCTCCACCACATCTTGGTTCAGTAACTATCAAACTGTTAACAGGCAGTTCTATGGCAAGACCAATTGTCCCCTTACTACCAGTAGCCAAAGGTGTCCCTCAAGGGTCCGTCCTCTGTCCCTTGCTATTTTCATTATTTACTAACCAGATAGCCTCATCCTCACCCTTTGCTTCTATAGTGCAATATGCAGATGACACCACTGTGCCGCACCCACCCCGAATGAACTAAAAACAATCACCCAAAATAACATTACCTTAGCTGAAGAATGGTTCACATCAAAGTTGTACTTAATCCCCCCCCCCCAAAAAAAACAAATTTATTCTCTAGCCCTGGTAGATCTCCTCCAGTAAGCACCAATTTTGCCATAAAATCCAAAGATAATACACAACTCACACTAAGCTATTAGGCATAGAAATTGACAATCTGAAATTAGACATACATGTAGCCCAAACGATCAAGGAGATAAACAAAGATAGGACTCCTTTAACAGACAGTTCATGAATAAAAACACCAAAGCCACTATTGCAAGAACCCATCTGTTCATCCTCCTATCAGCACTGTTGGACAAATGGTCAACAAATGTAAAAATTAACTGTGTAGACCAGTAAACTTCATTTCATGTAGAAATATTTAGTTTTGTACTATGGTAGGTATCCTTCAGTCTTTGCCCTCCTGTTTCCAGACTGGAATGATCTCACATATGGGAAGTTGATATTTTACAAGTACAGTATTTTTCACTTATTTTTGCTGCAGCAAGGGATGTGCATTTAGAGATGCCATAGCTTTTACAGGCTTTGTCAATCCTGTCCAGTGGCTCCAATTTGAGAAATCATTCCATTTGAGGGTAGTCATACATCCCTGATTTTAGACAGGAGTCCTTTGACCCATTTATTTGACTAGTGTACCCAATTAGTCCATCCATTCCATATGGTGTCGGGTGATGGGGAGGGGACAGTTGCAATGTCCAGTGGAGTGGCCTACCCTCAGTGTTGGAACTTCTCTGTACCTCTTCCCTCACAGAAGCTTCTATGAAATGCACCAATGTGGTTTCGCTGTGGGAAGCTTTCTTCCATGCAGTGAACCCTCCAATCTTCCATGCAGTGAACCCTCCAACCAGTGTGCAGTGGCAGTGTGGACTTGCTAAGACCATGACCTGCAGGTCCAACAGAGGACAGCCCCAGTCTTACCAAAGTTATCTTACTAGGGTCACTTGTTACCATCTCCCCCTGCCAGCTCAATGTGCCCAGACTGATCACTGGTTGCTTGAGCTACATTTGAAGCTTTAATTCTGCACCACCAGCATTTACAGGCTGGCAATGTGGACTATTTACTGCTGACTAATGGGTACTATATTGGCTTGAATGGGGCACTTGTAGGCAAGTAAAAGGTGCTTTGCAAGTTTCAGTGCGTATTTTGTAGTACAAAAACTGGTAAATTATGAAGGTTGCATGTTTCCACATGTACAGCCTCTGCCCATAATTTCGATATAGTTACTGCAGAGTTGCACTCAGTAGTTGCAGGTTAACTATCTGCTAGCACTGAATAGTCAGTAAAATAGAAACTAGTCTGCCCACACATGGGTATATACATGAATATGGTTTGTAAGTACTCCCAACAGGTTGGCGGAAGGGATTGCCTGATTTATATTTAATTGCATCTCTTTGGAAGGTTTGTAAACAGGTTCATAGGCTGGTACTAGGCTATCAGCCCTAGGGCTTATACAAGCCTAGCCACAATTCCCTGGATATTTCTTCCCACTATTTACTTCCCTGGACCCCTGTCTAGCAGGGTGATGGACATGATCCTTGGGGTGAATTTCCCATCTCCCATCCAATCATCAAGGCTCCTTTTGAAGAGGGCCAAGGAGGCTCTCTGCTTGACATGTATGGGCAGGCTATTCCAGAGTATGGGGAGTCTCTGGGTCAGGAACCCATCCCTCCAGCATGTTTTGTTCATTGTGATGAGGTTTAGATCCTGGAGCGTGTGGCTGAGGGATTGGGATTTCTTTAAGTGAAGCATGCCCACCAGCTCATGGTTTGACATGACCTTGTATGTTAAGCAGAGATCGCCTCTGAGTAGCTATGCCACAGAGTATAGCTGGAGTTTTTTAGACTGTCAGCATATGGCATCTGCTTTAGGCCCGAGATTCTGAGGTATTTGTGGCCTTTCCAGCTGTTGCAGATGTGTAGTACATACCAAATGGGGCGTTGTACTCTATAATGGGTCTGAGGGATGAGTTCAGTGGGACAATGACCTTCTTTTTCCTGGATGAAAAGCCCTTAGTGATGAAGTGTGCCACATAGGATTTCCTGACTGTTGTGGTGATGTAATTATCTAAGGTGAGACCACTGTCCACCTGTGTCCCTAAGTCTCTCGTCACACTTTTGGTGTTTAGTATATTGCCACCTATGTGGTAATTCTTCGGTACATGTTTTTTCCCAAAGGGGATAACTGTTTCTTGGCATTAAGCTTGATCCCATGGCTCTGGCAGCAAGCATCTGTTTCTGTAAGGCCCTTTTGTAGAATATCCACATTATTTGGGGATTCAGTAATGGCTCCCAGTCTGCAGTAATCTGTGAACTTTATTAGCCAGAGTCCCTTAGTGTTGACCTGTACTTCAAAGAAGTAGATGCCAAACAAGAGCAGTCCCAGGATTGAACCCTGAGGTACTCCACTTGTCTGGAGCTCGATTTGGCGTCTGCTACTTCTGCAGTCTGGGTTCTGTCAGCAAGGCAGTTGGCAACCCATCGAGTGATGTAGGGATTTATGCCCAGCTTAAGTTTATCTGATTCCAGAGTGGGGGAGATGGTGTTGGAAGGCCTTGGTAAGGTCCAGAGAGGCTGTGTGGACTGCCTTGCGATCATTCACAGCTCTGAAGACTGATTTCTAAGAAGTCAATTAGGTTCAGGAGACTAGATCTGCCCTTCACGAACCCAAACTGGGTGGGGTCCAGTGTTTTGAAGGTTGCCAATGTCTTTGTTTGTTCCATGCCCTGTCACACATTTGCCCCATTGTATTAAAACACTTTATCTCTGTTCTGTCCTATAGTCATTATTGGGTAGGCTTAAAATTGCCCTTCATTGCAGTTAGCTTGATATGTGGCTGATGCCCTTACAGCTTCCTAATTTAAAACTTTCACTGTGTATTAAGATTTCACTGTTTTAAAAATTGATTCCTGAATTTATGTACACCTACATTTGCCTTGCTGTTTTTGGGCCTCTGTCAGAACAAGTCATTCTGTAACATCCTTTGATTTTTTTGCTATCCTACAGTCACTGTGGAAATGGATTAGTGTTAAAGCAAGAGCAAATCCACTGAGTGGAAAATGGAGCTTGACAAGATGGGCTAATTGTAGTATTGCTTACTACTGGGAAGTATAGTGCAGTGGATGCTGCTAGTCTGCCAGAGCTTGGGCACCTTTTGCCTCTGACCTACAACCTATTACAAGACTATGCCTTTGCTTGTATGCAGAATTGCAGTATATAATGGAAAGGGGTGCAAGTCTACAAGGCCTACTTATTTCCCCACAGGGATTTTTTGTCATACATGACTAGTTGGCAATCAGACTGGGCAAGAATATGGTGACTTGTCTCGTGCTAGGATCCAGGTTGTCGGATCCCCAAGTTCTCTTAAACCAGTTAACATGGCTACAACCTAGTGCTGTCCCATGTGGAAGTGAATGACCTGGGTCATTAATGATGGAACTTACTGTGCATGTTAGAGGAAAGAGATTTTTGAATAGCAACTTGCTCTTCTCTCAATATCCAGATATTCCTGAAGTAACTGAGTAAGTAGTTGGTGTCCTTGTAAGGGGATCCTGTAGGGGTCGGCCTGGGGTGGGATTGTAGATAGGAATTTGTTTTCCTAAGGATGGTCTGTACCTGTCATACTAGGGCTTCTACATACTGGATAAAGCCTTTGCTTCCCTAATAGTGCTTCTTTCAACAGTCCCACAACTAGATATTGCTACACAGCAAACTCCAGTTTGAACCAAATCAGGGTGGCATTTAATGCTAGAAGTCTAAATATAAAGATGCCAGATGTTAAGGCAGTCCAGCTCAAACATTCATATTTACAGGGATACTCTGATAGGATTTCAGTGCAATGATGGCATTCCCTCTGAGGATTGTAGCACCTATTATTTCCTTACTTCTTTGAGTAGCAAACTGAGTGCCTAAACTTTTCAAACACCACCTCGCACATCAAATTAATGGGGATTTTTTTTGTCATATATGACTTTAGTTGGCAATCAGACTGGGCAAGAATATGGTGACTTTGAAGACCCAAGCAACTTGGATTTTTTTTAAAGGCAATTTGGATTGTCAACTTAAAGTACAGATCCCCCATCAATGCCCCCCCCCTCCCTGAAAAGATCATGGAGGTTAATCACTGAGGGATGAAATATCAAAGTATGTTAGGGAGACTTCAGTTCTCCAACCATTGACTGGCATACTAAAACTTCTAAAAAAAAAAAAGTGTATATGCTCAATTTTCTAGACTGATGCCAATCCTCAGGAGCAAACTAATTGCCTGCTGATCTCCATGACTTTATTCTTGCCAACATAGCTTGTTGCATGTACTCCACCTATACTCTTCTTGGGTAAATGTTACCACAAAGCTGTAATTTCTCTTGGGCCATGTGATACCAAAAAGTAAGATTAGGGGCTTTTTCAGGTCAAACCTTTGAAGACCCAAGCAAAGACCCCAGCAATTCTTTGCAAATGGACCTAATTAAGGGAGTTGTTGCTTTCCCCTCCAAACTGACTACCTGAACAGCTTCATAGAAAAGACTACCAGTCTGCCTTAAAAGGCAAATTAAAGAATACATTTCTATGGTACTCTTAAACTGTTAAAGCTCATCCATATATCTCCGTATTGGTAAGGACATTGTTAACTTTACCCGTGAAAATTTGTTTCCTTAGTCTCATTGCAACAAGTCTTTAGAAGTATAGTGTTTGGCAGGTATTCAAAGAGATTGGACAACAAACCAGGCTGTATTATAATCAGTGTGAAGTATGTACTATCTGAGCCTTTGCTTTTAATCTCAGCCCATCCATAGGGTTTGTGCTACATGGCTGGAGAGCAGCTGCTGTGACATCCCTCTAAAAGGGTGTGCCCTTCTACACATCCATATGATTTTAGGTCCATCTCCATCCTATGTAAAACCATAGAATGTATTGATGCATGCATAGTTAACTGATCTAGACCTTGGTTAGTTTGGTTTTGTCAAGAGCAAGTTTGGTGGTCTGAACCTAGTCATCCCCTGCATGGGTTAGAGGATATGGAAAGTGGTCACTCTGTATTTACCATTTAATTTTGACACGGTCTCCATTTTATTATTGAAATGGACAAATGTAATGTGAATACCTACATTGTTCAATGGCTTGCATACTGGCTAGTCAACACTCTAAGGGTGTGGATGTTGCTGGTACTAGTTTTAGAACTTAAAACAGTAGTTAAGGTACCACAGTGATAAATACTTGGTCCTTTCCAGTTTGGAATTTTTCTTAGACCTGCAAGTCTGTCTCAGAAGTGTGGTTGGCAAAGCCTGCTGCGGATGACAAACTGGAGTACTGTTTCCCAAAGAGACTGGAATATGCACATACCTGGTGCACCAAAAATGTCAAGCTTATTGCACATGTGCATTATAGTGCTCTGTAAAAAGGCTACCATTGCTATCAAAGATCCTGCAAATGTCCCATTTGGTATATAAACATCCAAATAGATTTGCTCACTGGAAAGGCCCTCCAATGATTTCTAACAAAACATTGGCTACCTCAAGTCCTTAATCTACTCTGACAGATTAGTGACTCTCCTCATAAATGTCTTGCTTACTGATCCTGTGATATTAGCAATTCTCTAAGCTTCTGTGTTTATATAAAAAACTCTCCCCTTTAAGCCTTTGAGAGAATTTTCAGCTCTTCAAACCCACTTCCCTGAACAGCTTACTGGCTTGTATGCTATCAACTATCCAAACAATATAGACTAGTAATTCTCCCAACAAGCATACTTGAAGCCAGAAGCTGCAACTGAGTACTATAATAGGATAATTGTCAAGGCTATTGACAATAGTTGAGGAAACGCCTTTCCTCTCTCCAGTCAAGGAAAACTAAATCCCTTTACTATGCACTGATGGCTGCCCTAGCTTGGATATTCTTGAAGTAGATTGCAACATACTGTGTAGCTTGCACATTCAAGTAAGGTTTGAAAAGAGAAGACGACCATTTCAAATTCTTCAGACTTTAAGGGAAGATCATCCATTTTCCTACTGTATGTTCTCAAATTACTTTCCAGTAAGTGAATAAATGTATGGGCTTCTGTCCTTTTCAGAGACTGATATTGAAGGTTAATGTCTGGAGTTATTTTACAGTACAATGCAAATCTAATTTCTGAGCTGATGGCAAGCTGTACTTGACAGTGAAAATACTAAAATAGTAGTATGAACACAACCTTCCATAACTAGCACAGTGATGGCACTATTGCGCTTTTTTCAAAAGTGCATCATAACTGCATTTGGCAATTATACAAACTGTGTAGCTTTTGATTTCCACTAAATGTGGAAGTGCAATTGTGTAAACTTAACAGAACAGATTGATCCCTGCTGCAGTAGCCTTAGCTGTATGGGTTATCTACTGTATAGGATATAATAGCTGGCCAGTTTCCAAAGCTAAAAGCACTTCACTTGCCCAAACCATTAGCTCAAACTGAGTTGACCAAGGCTGCTTTGGGCACCAAGCCATTCAAAGCTTTCCTGCTGTCAGAGCCCTTTTGTGTTGGCTTTTGAGGATTTGGTCGGCTTCTGCTGCTCCATTGCTGAACAGAAGTTCCTTTTGGAGAAAAACTTCACACATTTAAACTTTCCTCTTTAGGAAAGTACGTTTTAAATGAGGAATGGTTTTTAAAAAAGCCCTAGACTTGTGATTTAAGGAAAAAACTAGTTCAGTTTAAAATTCATGTGCAGTACTATCAAATTCTCCAGTCTGAAATAAAACGTTTGGTGTAGAAGGTTGTGAACTTCTTACTTGGTGCACTTTATTTTACTCTTGCTCTCATTAGGATTCAGTTTTCCCTGAATGGAATACCCCCCAAATTCTGTATCTGTGTATCCAGGAAAACTTATTGAGAGGACAAAGTACCTCTTTCCTTGTATTGAATTAAACAAAGCAAGGACAGAATGAAAGGTGTAAAGGACCTTTGCTAAATATGCTACTTTAATGCCAAAGCTCTGTGGTATTACTGTAGCTCCTTTGCATCCAAACTTTACCAAACATGTTCTTGTTCCTGTGCATTCTTGAATCTATACACAGCCTTGCATTTTTGAAAGTATCTGATCATGCACTGCATTAATATTTTGTACCCATATATTTCAGAAATGTTGAGACATCCTGGATTTAAGCAGTCACCTGAACCTTTGGAATTGTCAGATCTTGGATTGTAATGGTGTACCTATGCAAAGATCTGTGCTTTACACCAAGGTCTCAAGTTGGTTTATAACACTTAGATGGTTAGCTCTTTAAAAGGGCAAACTGGACAATGGGCAACTGATTCCTCTTTGTAAAAACTCTTGGGCTTCATAACCTGCCTTAAGTCCTCTGCAAACTCAGTATTCAAATGCACAAGGCAGGGCACTTCTCCTAGAATAACTTGGTACCAGTTTGGTTACTATAGTGTTTCTGCACTAGCATGAAACCACTTTACCTCAGCGATCCAACATTGCATCTAATACGTAGGATGTGGTCTCAAGTTAAGCCATCCATCTCTAATTCACACAAGATTAGAAGGACATGTCAATGCAACCAGTGTCATTCTGCTGTATCACTTCATGTAGTTTAAGCAGTGGGATCAGTGTTTAGCCAAAGCACCTTTTCCTTTTATTAGTGTAAGATAGAATAAGAAATCAATAGTTAAGCCTGACGGCATCCAAACTTAGGACTCCTAATCTGACACATTAGAAGTCTTTGAATGTCTACCTCCAGAATGCTAAATAAGCCATTATCTGAATATTTGCGTTTCTTCAACCCTTTTTTAGCAGGGAGTAGGTTAGGTTTTTGGACAATGGTATTTTCATGGAATGCATGGTTAATGGCAGAACATTTCCTGTTGCAGTCCAAAGCTGGCAAGTAAAACCATCCTTGACCAGCCCGCTTCTACACCATCCTTAATCCTCATTCCAGTTGCAACTTTGCATCTGTTAAATGCTCTATTTGCAGTTTACCAGGAGGTTGGCTAAGTGGGATTGTTGGAGATGAAGAACAGAGTATAAGGAGATGAGGTGCATGGCAAAGAGGTGGCAAAGGCTACGGATAAGGTATATGAAGAGTTGTATGAAAGGTTGGACACTGAGGGAGAGACCCTGTACCAATTGGCTAGACAGAGGGACCGAGCTAGTAAAGATGTGCAGCAAGTAAGGGTGATAAAGGATAATTAGGGAAATGTACTCACAAGCGAGGAGAGTGCATTGTGCAGATGGAAAGTGTACTTTGAGGGGCTGATGAATGAAGAGAATGAGGGAGAGAAGGCTGGATGATGTGTGGACAGTGAATCATTAAGTGCGGTGGATTAGCAAGGAGGAAGTAAGGCTAGATATGAAGAGGATGAAGAATGGCAGAACTGTTGGTCCTGATGACATACATGTGGAAGCATGGAGGTGTTTAGGTGAAATGGCAGAGTTTTTTACTAAATTGTTTAATGAAATCTTGGAAAGTGAGAGGATGCCTGAGGAATGGATAGTGTTTTGGTACCAGTTTTTTTAAGAATAAGGGTGACGTGCAGAGCTGTAGTAACTACAGAGGAATTGAATTGATCAGTCACAGCATGAAGTTATGGGAAATAGTGGAAGCTATGTTGGGAAGGGAGGTGATTGGTGATCAGTATGGATGTTCTTCATCTCACATTGCTGCAGTCCTTACACTTGGGTAGTCCGCTGTCCTCGGTCGGCCCGAATATCAAAGTATAAGGCTGACGTCGGTCAGGGCGCATTTAACTGACGTCAGGACGTCAGGGTACAAATGCACATGACCGACGTCATATCCTCAGTCTTTTTTGCCGCATGGTCCGATGCAGAAGCAGCATTGTAAGTGCCGGTTGGCGTTCTGAGATTTTTCGATTTAGAAGTTTCAGACCGAGTTCAAAGTTGGCCAAGTACCCCGTTGGGGAATGTTTTAGTTTTTTCTTGCCTCAGTCATTTACCGGATGTCAGAAAGTCAATAATTCTGTTTTTTGTGGGAAACAGATACCGCATAGAGATTATCATACTTTGTGTATTCCTTGCTTAGGGCCTGAGCACGACGTTGTTGGCTGTCGCACTTGTGCTAGATTTAATAAACGCACGATAAAGAGAAGGTTGGATTGTGCAAGGTTAGTCTTTGGGAAGCGGTGCAATTATAAAATGCCGTCGGATGCTCCGACGCCCGCTTCCTCAAAGGAGCGCAAGGACAAGGCAGTTAAGCCTAGGCTAGAAGAACCGTCTGTACCGGACGCCGGTTCTTTAGAGGTGTCGGTGGAGCCGGTGGCTCCACCGGAGATTTCTTTGTGTTCCCAGAGTGAGACCTTATTATTGCAAGATGTGGCCTCTCAGGAGGCAAGTCAGGCTGTGGGGGCTTCTCAGGTTACTATACTCCCCTCCCTTCCTAAGGTGACTAGGCCCTCTCCTTCTGTTTCTAAGGCTTCTCCCAAGGGCAGGCCAGGTTTAGCTTCAGTTGGTGTTACCCCTAGCTCTTCAGGTACTATGCCCAGGAAGCATATGCTTAAAATGGCAGAAGATTTGATTACTTTGATTAGGGGTTCTATGCCCCCTCCTGCTAAGAGACCTAGAGTGGAGCCTGAGCTGGGGGGTTTGGAGCAAGCTTCAGATGTTTCAGAGTCTTCGGCTGAGGACTTGCAGGAGTACTCTCCTTATTCTGATTCTGATGTGGATGATTCTACTCCTCCTGCTACTCCTCCTGAGGATTTTTCTTTTTCAGAAACTCTTCATTCCATGAGGGAGCATTTTAAGTGGGAAGGTCAGGACTTCTCTGATTCCAGAAAACGGCTTAGGGAATTTCTGTTTTACCCCAGCATAGGCCTTTGGCTATACCTCCTGTTTTGGATGTAGTGGAAGATGTTTTTACAGAGGCTTCTCTTAATCCTGATTCTTTGCCTCCTGCTCCTGTTAAGCCGGATGGGTATTACAGGGTGCCTGAAGTTCATAAGTATCTTTTTAAGAGTCCTAGGGCAGACCCAGAAACTGTTAGCCAGGGGCCTAAGGGTGTTGAGGCTTCTGTTAAGAATCCGGTTCCTGCAGACAAGGAGGCTAGGGCCTTGGATAGATGGGGAAAGAAAGTTTATACTACTTCCACTCTTGCTATGAGGGCTCTGAATTGCCAGTTTCACATGTTGAAATACCAAAACTATCTCCTATCACAATTGAAGTCTAAGGTTGATGCTCTGGCAGAAGGTATTGATTGTAAAGAGTTGCAAGATTTAGTACATGTTTCTGAACAGGTGGGTAAGCATTCTTTGCAATGTGGTTTTGATGCTGTACAGGCCTCGTCTAGGGTGGCTGCCACTGGGTCTGTTCTTCGCAGGCACGCCTGGCTGAGGGATCAGAATTTGTCTGAAAATGTTAAAACAAGGATTTTAGATGCTCCTTTATAATCTGACGTGTTGTTTGGTCCTCCTGTTGAGACAGCCTTGTCTTCCATATTCTTTAAGACTAAGTCTATGCAGACTGTTAAAGATTTTTTGCAGGTCCAGCCTCCAAAGTTTAGTAGAAATTGGCCTACTAAGGGGTGGACGTATCCTTCTTATGATTCCCAGTCTAGGGGTAGATCTAGACGTGGTAAGGGCAGAGCTCAGGGCTCTTTCAGGCCTAGAACAGGGAGTTTTCCTGCACAGGCTTCGGGTGAGGGCAGGGGTCAGTCCTTTCGTAAACAGACCCAATGCCTTACCTTTTCAGCTGCCAGAGCCTGCTCGTCTGGCAGCACCTTTGGGAGGAAGGTTGGCACTTTTCAATTGGAGTTTAATTACCCAGGACAAATGGGTGTTGGATATCATACACCACGGCTACAGGTTTTATTTCCATACCTTGCCTCCTTTCAAAGGCATGCCAGACGTTCCTCCTCAACAAAGAATAGAGGCTCACAAACAGGTTTCTCTGTTGCTCCAACTAGGGGCCATACAGCAGGTCCCTCTACCAGAAGTGGGCCTAGGATTTTATTCTCGCCTGTTCCTAGTACCAAAGAAGGGGAACACGTGGAGACCAATTTTGGATTTATCTATCCTCAACACTTTTCTGGACATTCCCAAGTTCAAAATGTTGACGTTGCAGCAGCTTTTACCTCTGCTGGGCAAAGATCATTGGATGGTAACTTTGGATCTCAAGGAGGCTTACCTTCATGTTCCTATCAGACTCAGTTGCAGGAAGTATCTGCATTTTCGAGCTGGGACTTCTCACTATCAGTTCTCTGCATTGCCCTTTGGCTTATCTACTGCGCCCAGAGTGTTCACGAAAGTTCTGACTCCAGTGATAGCTTTCTTCAGACTAAAAGGAATACAGATCTATCCTTATTTGGACGACTGCCTAATTCTGGCTCAAGGAAGGGAAGAGCTTCTTCATCATTTGGAATATGTGATAGCAGTGCTAAGATGCCTAGGGTATTCTGTGAACGAAATAAAGTCCAGTCTAGTACCCTCTCAAGACATATGCTTTCTGGGTGTGAGACTGAATACAGCATCCCAGATGGCCTTTTTAACCCCGGACAAACAACAGAGTCTATCCCTTTACTTCAACTATCTCATCAGTCCGGGCTGACTGCAAGGACAGTCCTTCAAGCCTTAGGGTTCATGGCATCTTGTATTCTGGTGCTTCCCAATGCCAAACTGCATATGAGGAAGCTACAATGGTATCTCAAAAATGTATGGACACAGCACTGCCAGGATCTGGACACTGTCATTCAAATAATACCTTGCATTCAGAAGGAATTTTTGTGGTGGGCTCAGGAATGTCACCTAAACAAGGGACTCTCTGTGACGCGGCCAGAGGCAAGTCAGATTTTAACGACAGATGCCTCAGACAAAGCTTGGGGAGCTCATCTAAATGGAAAGTGGATACAAAACAAGTGGCCTGTCAGACTACAACATCTACATATCAACATGAAGGAGATGTTAGCAGTCCAGTTTGCATTAATAGCTTTCAAGGAATTCCTTCTTCCAGGACAGGTGTCGATTCTAACAGACAACACAACTGTCATGTGGTACATCAACAAGCAAGGGGGAACGCATTCTTATCCTCTATGCAGACAAGCAATGATTTTGTGGGAGACTGCTCTCAGTTTACAGCTCAATCTTCAGGCAAGGTTTCTGCCAGGAGCACAGAACTCCTTAGCAGATGTGTTGAGCAGACGAATTATGGATCCCCACGAGTGGAAATTGGATCCTCATGTATTTCAGAAATTGACAGTGTCATGGGGAACTCCAGGCATAGATCTGTTCGCTTCTCCACTAAACCATCCGCTGCCAAAGTTTTGCACAAAAAGGTTTCATCCCACAGCTTGGAGAGTGGATGCTCTTTCTTTCAATTGGAGCAATCTCCATGTGTATGCCTTTCCACCTCTGCCTCTCCTCCCAAAGGTACTTCTGAAGGTCAGACAGGACAAGCCAAGGATGATTTTAATAGCTCCAGATTGGCCTCGACAGCACTGGTACCCATTACTAAAGTCTAGTACGGAAGCCTCCATGGCTTTTGCCTTCGATTCCACACCTGTTGTCACAGGAGGACAGCCATTTGCTCAATGTCAAGCTTCACTCTCTGCACCTAACAGCCTGGCATATTCTGTTTTGAACCATAGTGGGCCTCCACTTCCTCAGCAAGTTTTGAATGTTATTTTGGAAGCTAGAAGGCCTAGTACAAGGAAAGTGTACGCAGATAAATGGAAGAGATTTTTATTTTGGAGTGCAGCAAAAGATTTTGATGTTTCTGAGCCTAATTTGTGTGTGGCTCTTCAATATCTTACTGAGTTACTAGACAAAGGTTTGTCTTTCTCTTCTATTAAAGTTCATGCTGCAGCGATTTCAGCTCACTATGATTGCGACCCGCCATTGTTTTCTCATCCTTTGTTCAAGCAATTTCTTAGAGGGGCGAAGAATATCAGACCCCCACGAAAAGCTCCTACTCCTGCTTGGGATCTCAATTTTGTGTTGGAGAAACTCACTCTACAACCTTTTGAGCCTGCAGCTACTGCTGAGTTGAAATATTTATCATGGAAGACTGCTTTTTTGTTGGCCATTACCTCTGCAAGAAGGGTTTCTGAATTGCAGGCCCTTATGGCAGTTGAGCCTTTCTTGATTTTCCATAAGGATAGGGTATCATTACGTACTAATCCTTCCTTTATGCCTAAGGTGGTTTCTAGTGTGGCTTTAAACCAGACTATTCATTTGCCTACTTTTATGCAAATCCCCAAAATAAGGGGAAAAGATTTTGCACACTTTGGATGTACACAGGCAGTTGCGTTATTATTTGGACAGAACTAAAGGGTTCAGGCAGTCTCAGCAGTTTGTTTCTTTTGCTTTGAGTTCTCAGGGCAAGCCTGTGTCAAAACAAACTATTTAAGTGGATTGGGTTTTGCATTGCTTTCTGTTATTCCCATCATGGCAAGGAGGTTCCAGCTGGGATTAGGCCTCATTCCACTAGGGCTACTGCCACTTCAACAGCTTTTTTGAGGGGAGTGGCAACCAAGGATATTTTGGAGGCAGCTACTTGGAGTTCTGTGCATACTTTCTCTAGGCATTATCACCTGCCACTTTACTCTAAGTCCAGGGCTGGTTTTGCCACTGCGGTTTTGCAGGGCATTTTGGCAGCTCCTGCTTCCTTGTAGTTAGCCATCCTCCCTTAACTCTGCTTTGGGATTCTACCCAAGTGTAAGGACTGCAGCAATGTGAGATGAAGAACATAGTACAGTTTTGTACCTACCATAAATGTAGATGTTCGAAGATCCACATTGCTGCAGTCCAATTTACCCTCCCTCCTTCCCCTCTGTAGTTGGAGGTGGTTGTGTGGGTTGGGTTGTACATATTGTGTATGTTGTATATATTGTACATATAGTTAGTGCACGGGTGGTTGGTTATTTGTTTGCTGTCTTTTGGTTTTGACCTTTATTTTTAAGGTCTTCTGACATCTGGGGCAAGAAAAGACTGAGGATATGACGTCGGTCATGCGCATTTGTACCCTGACGTCCTGACGTCAGTTAAATGCGCCCTGACCGACGTCAGCCTTATACTTTGATATTCGGGCCGACCGAGGACAGCGGACTACCCAAGTGTAAGGACTGCAGCAATGTGGATCTTCGAACATCTACATTTATGGTAGGTACAAAACTGTACTTTTCATGCCAGGAAGGGGCACTACAGATGTGATATGGGCACTACAGATGTGATGTTTGCTCTTGAGTGTTGGAGAAGGTCAGAAGGAGATGCACAGTCTTTGTGGACTTAGAGAAAGCATATGACAGGATGCCTAGAGAGGGGTTGTGGCATTGTATGAGGAAGTCAGGAGTGTCAGAAGTATGAATCGTACAGGATATGTACGAGGGTAGTGTGACAGTGGTGAGGTCTGCAGTGCGAGTGACTGATGCGTTTAAGGTAGAGGGGGGATTACATCAAGGATCAGCTCTGAGCCCTTTCTTTGCAATGGTGATGGGATATGACAGACTAGATCAGACAGGAGTCCCTGTGGACTGTGATGCAGATGACATTGTGATCTGTAGTGAGTTGGGAACAGGTGGAGGAGACCCTGGAGAGGTGAAAATATGCTCTAGAGAGAAGAGGAATGAAAGTCAGCAGGACTAAGAGAATGTGTGTGAATGAGAGGGAGGATAGAGGAATGGTGAGAATGCAGGGAGTAGAGGTGGCGAAGATGGATAAGTTTAAATACTTCTGATCAACAGTTCAATGTAATGGTGAGTGTGGAAGAGAAGTGAGAGTACAGGCAGGATAGAGTGGGTGGAGAATTGTCGGGAGTGATTTGTGACAGACTAGTACCAGTAAGAGTGAAAGGGAAGGTCTACAAGAGGGTAGTGAGACTAGCTATGTTTTATATGGGCTGGAGACGGTGGCAATGACAAAGGAAGGAGTTGGAGCTGGATGTGGCAGAGTTAAAGATAAGATTTGCACTGGGTGTGACAAGGGTGGACAGGATTATGAAAAAGTATATTAGAGAGTCAGCCCAGGTTGGAAAGTTTGGAGACCAAGCCAGAGAGGCAAGATTATGTTGGTTTGGACATGGGCTGAGGAGGGATGCAGAGTATATTGGGAAAAGGATGCCAAGGATGAAGCTGCCAGATAACAGGAAAAGAGGAAGGCCTAAGATGAGGTTTAAGGATGTGGTGAGACAGGACATGCAGGTGGTTGGTGTGAGAGCAAGATGCAGAGGACTGGAAGAAATGGAAATAGATCTGCTATGGCGACCCCTAACTGGAGCAGCCGAAAGATTACCAGGGAATTCCACCAGGCTGAATTCCACTATTTTCAGTGGAGGCTCTGGGAGAAAAGATCCAAGATGCATTATACAATTTAGATGCAACTAATAGCCAATATTAAATATTGTGTAGAATAGTTACTCATAAATGCATTCAATATCATGCATGTCAGACATCAAATGTCAAACTATCCTGAAACAAACCTAAACCCTCTACCAAGGAAATACAAAATTTTATTTAATTCATTTAACATTTGTTAACTGAGCAAGTCAGACTTGGAACAAAGCCAATTTTCAGCAGAGGCGTGGGGAGAAATAAATCCACTATACTGATGGCTAAAAACACCAACTAGAGGTAGCCAAACCTGTGGTCAATTTCCACAGAAAATCCAAAGAGTCTTGTTAGGGGTGTCCCTGTTGCATGTACAATTCAGTATTCTAGCAACATAAATAGGAAGTAGGAAAATTTTCAGCCCATATCCTGATACTAGTCTAAATTGGGGACATTCAAGATTTTATGAACTTTTTGGGATTCAAAGAAGTGTTAATAGAAACCCTTCCATTGGTTAAAAGATCTTCCAAAGCCGAATTGGCTTGAATGCTATACTGATCTCATTTTTTAAAACTAATTTAAGAACCACCATCATGAAGTATTTGAAACATGGTACAAGAATAATCAATATAATGAAATATCACTGCACCCCCACCCTTATCTGGTTTCATAATATGCAAATCACTAATATTTTCTAAAGTTTTTCCTTACTTAATTGGTGAATGACAATTTGACAGTCTACCATGCAGGCATGTTCAAAAGCCTGCATCTCTGGATGTAGTGACCCCAGGTTTGGCTACCTCTTCATTTGTTTAACTATCAATGTCCTGGATTTACTTCTGTTTTCTTGGAAGAGGGTTTAGCTTTGTTTTGTGGTAGCTTGGTAATATCACGACTAACTTTTGATGTGTTGAGTGCTGAACAAACTTGCTTATGGAACAGAGACTACCTTGGTATTTGAAAATAACTATTTTGAGGGAAAAATATTTAGATAAAAGGTGTAGCAATGGGCGTAGCAGGTGACCCTATTTATGGTAACTTAGTCTTACTGGCTTGGAAAAATTATTCTGTTCATCTGATTTTTTTCATTACATAAAGTTTTATATTTAAGGTTCCTGGATCCCATTTTTATTATGGGAAGGAACAGAAGAATATATTGCAAAGTTTATGGAATATCTAAATTGTACCACCCTGAAGTTCACATATACTTGTAGTAAGAAATCTATCAATTTGGTACTACAAATGAACATACTAGTGAAGGCTTTGCATCTAAAATCTTTAGGAAGCCTACTTTTAGCAACCCGTATTTACCCTTTAGTATTGCACATCCTTTTGCACACAAGCTTAAAGTTCAATGCATTTGAATTGCTAGGATGGCTTCAAGGAAGGACCGCCATTCAGGAATGGGATAAATTTGGGAACTGGAAAGGAGAAGTCCTTTGAATCCCTACATCAATACATGAATAGCAGCACTAGTTTTTAAAAAATTACATTTTGTGGCTCCCTTACTGTAATAGAATTTTTAGATGTCAGGGTAATTGGAAACAAAAGGTGAATTTAACACCCAGATATATGGAAGGAAATGTCATAGAAATAGCAGGGTATGCATCTGGTACACTTTTAAAAATGTAATCAAAAGACAGGCCCTGCGGGGATCAATTGAATTCTAGGAATGAAGATTTTCATCAAGAATTGACATGCCTTAGTCATTTCAAATCATGGCAGTAGATGGAAGTCCTCTGATAGCATTGATGAGTGGGGATCAAGGGGAACCTTACTTTAAGAAGCAGGCAAAGGGTAATGGAGATGAAACTCAATAATAAAATGAATACCCCTTGTGTATTCCAGTTACATTAAACTGTTACAGAATATTTTTGACAGGAATTGGGGTGTCCTATGTACAGATTAAATCTATAGTGGGGGATAGATTTGTTTTCAGAAACAAAATCACTTAAAAGGATGTGGTTATCCAAAGTCAGATAACTGTAATGAGATGGCTTTGAGTGTTGTAGGCACTCTGCCATGTAACAAATGCAACTTTTGCCGTCTGATACCAGCAGCAGGTTTTTACATCCTGACATGGGTAGGATGGTGGAGTTTAATGTGCATTCTAGTTGTGATTCTATGCATGTGGTCTACCTGGCTTACTGCCAGGTATACATGTCCCATGTTGGTAAAACTGACAAGTTCAGGGATAATATTAAGGAGCATGTGTACAATATTAGCAGTCAGAAACAAGTGCACTAGCTAAACATGTCATGCAGCATAACCCCACACATTCTTTAGACTTATGGTGATTGCCTCCCCGTTCACTAGGCACAATGTTCTCAATGTTAGAAATGGAACAGAAACCTCAGAACTCAAAAGCATTATTAGGATGCGGGGTACTACAGGTAGGGGTTTAAACTATAAGATATGCGTTGAACCCGTTCTGCAAGCTAGAGTTGGAGAATGTGTACTCTTTATATGTTCTTGTATGTTTTTTATGCTTTTTATATTTGTCACTATTTTTCATGTATGTTACTATTTAGTGCATTTTGTACAGACCATTGATGTATTAGATCCGTTTTATAATTTAACTTTAAGGCTGATTTGACCAAGTGATCTCATTGGCTGATTTGTATTTTAAAAATGGTGTCTCATTTTTTTTTGTAATGTCTGAAGCAGCAAAGTTGCTGTGAAGGGGCTCACTAGCCATAAAAGTTTATGGCTCGTCTAGCAATGACTTGGCCCTTCGCTATTTTTGTGTACTGTTTACTGCATGTTGGAACATTTATCCTTACTGTTTTTTGCTTTGTTAATCTATAAATAGTTTGAGCAATTAACTGAAGTTCTATTTCCCTTTATGCTGTGACTTGTTTCAGACTTCACTACATAAGCAAACCAGCTGTAAGAATATTCTTAAGGGTTAGAAATCCCAATAGTTTCCACTTGAGACATTTAGTGGAGTTTCTTTAAAGGTCTTCACGAGAGTGAAGTTCTCTAACGCAAGTGGTAGTCTGTGTATATTCTCGAAATGAACCAGTCTTTTCAAGATGGGTTAAATAGGAGTATCCCTTGGCATGCTCTAATGCAACAATCTATTTTTTGTGAATGATACTATTTTATTACTCTTGGAGCTTTTCTTTAGCTTTAAGTGCTAGGTGTGTTTCTTTATGAAGTGTCCTTTTGTATGGAATTAACTGCTTTTTACTGCTTTTTACCGTTTTTATAATTGGTTATTGGAAGAATATTGGGTTTTGGGACTTATTTTGCATAATGTATCTTTACCCAATCCATAAATTTAAGAATTTTTGTTTAAAAGAAAAAAGCAGCCAAGCAATCTGAGGAATTGAATCCTATTAGTTATAAAAACTCCTACAGTCAGAATGCTTTGGTCGGTCCTTTTCCCTAATGTTCCTGTTTGCAGTAGCAGATTTTTTTATCCTGAGCTGCATTCATTTTCAAGAAGATTTTTGGTTGTCACTAAGGCAGGGTGTAACCCGCTGTACTTATGCACTTGCTTTTTGCACATTTTGCATTATCTTGAAAAATTCAGTTGGTTTAGTTTTATAGAGCTCAGCTTTACAGCACTATTTTGCCCAAAGAAGCCTTAGAATGGACCAAGTGGTGGTAATGCTGACTGCATGTTCTAATACTCTGGCTCAAAATGTCATGATGTTGGTAATCTTGCCATAGCTGTTGTAACACCTTGATTTCCACATTCTCTTTGTTAGGATCACATGGTCAGCCGTTGCATACAGTGCCTAACCAGTGTACTACCAAATGTGACCAACCCTTATACTATGGCACTTCTAGCAAATGTCTTTAGGAATCCTACTTATAGCAGTTACAGAATGGCATTACTGCAGCAACTTGATCTATTGTCTATCAAGGAAGGTAAGGCCTCTTATGAAATTACTTAACAAAACATTTTTACATATTCTTAATGCTTCCGTAGTTGAGCTGTATAATTGCAATCTTGCTGTAATGACTCCTGTGTTTACACTTGGAACTTTGCTGGCTTTACCTTTTAATTTTGTTAGTTGCACAATACTTCAGATTGCTTTGACAAGTTTTGTAATTGCATTTTACATCTAGCCAAAATTCAGTGTAGGCTGGAACTGAAGCATTATGAATCAAGAGTGATCTGCCACAATAGCTGAATTACTACAAGCGAGTCACTCATCTAATGTCCTTTATCCTATGCTCAAGGTGGACATATTTTGCTAGAAATAAGCATGCTTTGAGATGTTAAACTGCTAAGCATGCAAATTGAGTATTGTCCAAGTTTGATGTGAGATGTGGAACAGGCCTTTTTTTTTTTAATACCAAGTTTAACTGGTCAATTTATCTTGTCTGCCTTCAATTTTGTGAACCTCCTTTACTGCCTTTTGACAAACTTGACATAATTATGTAACCCCACCCACTCCGGTGGAATTGTGGGATGCTATTAAATGTAAACTGAAGAATGGATAACCAAAATATGGCCATGAAACAAGTGTTAATATTTAAACTTGTGCAAAACTAAAATACAATATTTTATAAAAACATTAACTGGGTGCGGCTGCATCTCATTGGGATAACTGGCCAATGAGTGCTGTAAACTTCCATTGCTGAAACCCATATTTATATTTTGCATACATCATGAGACATGACATGCCACTGACGTTTAAGAATGACAATGCAACCTGATATTACCAAAGCATACTAAATGAAACAGCAGGGATTCATTTATTTTGTGTGCATAAAATATAAACAAATAGCATCCATCTCAGTTCAAAATACATTTTAAAAAGTTTTGGAATATGTACCATGGTTTTTATTTTAAGATGTAGATTTTTATTAAATACTCCCGCCCCCCCCAGTCCCCCAAAATGTCCAAATGGATAAATGCTTTTATGTAGGTCTGTTTCAGTTTTATTCAGTACTGAAAAGATGCACTGTCCAGGACCAATACAGGAAAATAGGGTAGAAATCTTTTTATTCCTGATGGTGATTTAAGCATGCACAGTGATCTTTTCATCTTCTGAATTTTAAGACCGAAAAAAATGTCGAAGGACTTATGAGCTGGAAGATAGTTTACTTAAGCAGTTGGAAGAATTGAGCACAATGAAGGAGCTGATGAAAACGTTGCTGTTTGTTGCAATTGCTTGTGCTATTCATATGGGTGAAAGTAAATTTATCCCAAACACTCGGTACTGTTCTGTACACTTAATGATTTGATGGTAGAAACAAATAGACAAATGGCCTTGCATAGTTGGATATCAGAGTATAAAACAATGTGATTTGGCTCTTGATGGTCTAGTTAATCAGATATGCTTATCAGCAGGACGAGTTGTCTGACATGGGAGAAGGTCACTTTCTAATTGTTTTTCAAGTTTGTTTTGGTCTCGTGTGATGTTTGTAGATATTCACAGGCATAGACCACTGAAAACTGACGTAATACCTCTTACTGCAACAACCAGCTTTTACAGTTACTCCAGCTTTTAAAATGCTTAAAGGCTGGAGTAACTGTGTAAAACCCTGGAGTGGTAGCAGAAAACAAATTTTCCTGACCATCCCACATAAGAGGTTCCCATACAGTAGAAGGTGACAAATGACAATCATTTGGGGTAGCAGTGTCGAATTGTATTGCAGAAAAATCAGTAGCTCAACTATTAAGAATAGTGGAAGGGGGTGAGGAAACTGGGAGGGCATCATATTAGGAAGCCAAGAAAACAAAGTTGGCATCATTGAGCCCTTTGCCTATGGCTCAATTTCCCCTTAGGTCAAGCTTGCTTATGTGCCTATACAGTAGATGTAATTGAAAATGAAATTTAACTGAAAGCTAATTTTGACCATATTAAATTATGCCGTGCATCTCAGGGGCTACCTGTAACATTTTTCAGAGTAAAAGACCTGGGTCATGTAAGCTCCAAACATCAGGGTGATTAAAATGTCAAATATTACTGGGGACTGCCAGTAACTAAAGCTTCAGTGCGATTTGTTACATGTTTATAGTTATTACAAGCACAACATAGCCTTTACCAAACTAAGTTACTTTCCTGCATGACTGAAATTCATGATATAAATTGGATTTCTAGTTTTATACTGTCCAAGCAGTAAGAGAAGGGTATTTTCATAGTTAACTCTCCAAAATGGGCATTCTACATCCTGGTCCTCTAACCACCAGCACCAGTCCTTCAAATGCGTGGCATATTCTATGAACTAAACACCCATCATGCATGTTGAAACCAGAGACTTGCATCTATAGTTTCCTTTTCAACACTACAACCACCAGACAAACTTCAGCAACAATGACAAGACCTCAGTTACTGACTTCTCATTACTAATACTCAAATGCAGTCCTCCTGTATCTTTCTCCCGTCTCGCAGCAAGCATTGCCCCTTATCTACATGGAAAGTAAAAGCTTAATACAGCCATCCTTACCAGAAATGTACCTACAACTACAGATGAAATTCTGTTAGCGGAGCTTCAAAGGGAACTATCAGCACACAAGTTGCCTGCCATTAACAGTGTTATGAAAGCACAGTGAGTAAGTTGTCGTTGGAAAGCTTCTGTTAACGCCATTGTGAAAGTAAGCTTCTGCAAGCTGCCACTAATGCCATTGTAAAATTAGTGAAAGTAAGCTGCTATTGGAAAGCTTCTGCAAGTTGCCATTAAGTAAATTACCACACACACAAAAAACCAACCCCCTGAAAGCTGCCATTAAGTAAAAGTGAAGCTGTGAAGTGCTGACTTTGAAAAGGATTCTCTCCTTTTACCTAGAGGAACTGAGCTGGGGAAAGAGCTGCTGCCATTAAAAGTATGTTAGTAACTCACAAAGTAAGCTGCTGCCGTTAAGTAGATAAACTGGTGAAGCTGCCAGTAAGTAAATAACACTGTGCGCACACAACACCCCTTGAAAGCTGCCATAAAGGAAAAGTGAAGGTGCGGTGCCTGCAAGCCAGCTAAATGTTAACTTTGAAAAGATTTGCTCACTTTTACCTGGAGAAGCTGAGCTGGGAAATTCATGCTGCTATGCAAAGTCCGCATTTCGCAAGTAAATTAAGATGTGCAGTCACAGTGCAAGGTCTGCAAATTAATGACAGTCAGGCTGTCTGCATCGTGGAGCAGATGTTATCGTGCACACCCTGCATGTGATGTCAGGAGTAAAATTTAAAGAAAAACCCAGGACATTTGGAAATTAAAGGGGCCTCTTGGGAATTTCTGGCAGCCCAGTATTTTGCCCTCAAAATAGTTATTTACTGATGAATTCGGTACGTTTGAGAGGTATATGGAAAGTATAAAAGTTCCTTCTGAATGTGCTTTATTTGAGTAAAGAGATGCATATGCCATAATCAACGTGTTGCATAAAGTTATGTACTTACCATAACATTCCATGTTTGTAGTCCATCTTGCCTACATTCTTGCTGGATGGGGTTCGGAGCTGATGCTCTGCTCAGAGACTGCTGATACTAAAGCTCGAGAGCTTTTACTGGCTCGAGGCTAATCCCTATCCCATGGTGCCTCACTGCAATTCCCCAGATCTTGTTTGCAAGAAAGTAACGGGTACCCAGTACTTCGTAAACTATCAATAACTATGTACATACAGACAGAACATTGTGTAATACTATCCATGCCAGGTGGGCAGACAACTACAACCAGGTCAGACAGCATTAGTATAATCCACCATTTCCTTCAGGAAACAGGAAGGGGTTAAGAGGGTGGCATGCAAGAATGTAGGTGAGATGGACTATAAATGTGGAAAGTTATGGTAAGTACATAACTTTTGTTATTTAGTCCTATCTCGCTGTAATTCCTGCTGGATGGGACAGCGTCCCTAGCACCTTTTATCCCGGGTGGCTCAAGTGAAGAGACGCAAGCACCCAAAGGATGACCTGTCCTGGGAGGCCAAATCCAATTTGTAATGAGTGACAAAGGTATGAGGTCTTGCCCAAGTAGCTGCTGCCCAAATGGTATCAATTGGGAGCCTAGATCTAAAGGCGTATGACGTTAATACTGCTCTTGTTGAATGGCCTTTGTTTAGTAACTGTTTGCCAGCAGTCTTGTAAGCAAATGAAATGCAGTATGAAAACCATGTTGACAGGGTAACCTTAGAAACAGGCAAGCCTTTATTTTTCTCTGAAAAAACAAATTGGTCTGATTTTCTGAATTCTTTAGTCCTGTGTGGGTAAAACCTGAATTCTGTGGACATCTAATTGGTGCAGTCTGTATTCTGATTTATTATGATTTGGAAAGAACACAGGTAGTTAAATAGCTGCGTTGAGGTTATGCTCTGAACATACCTTGGGAAGAAAGGATTACTTCTAAGTGAGACTCTGTCCTTGTGGAAAACAATGTAAGAAGGTTGAATGGTGAGAGCTTGCAATTCTGAGACTCTCCTAGCAGAAGTTATAGCCACTAAAAATAGTGTATTTCAAGGTGGTAATTTCAGATCCAATGAGGGTTCAAAAGGGGAAGAAATTTAAAGATGCAAGCACTAGGTTTAGAGATCTGAGAAGGACTTCTCATTTCAAAAAGGTTTTGCACAGAGTGGGACATAGCACAGAGTGGGACGTTATTGGATTTCCCATGTAGCCAAAATGGTAATTTGAGATTGCAGCTAACTGAACTCTTACCGTAGCAGCTGCAGCTCCTTCATGAAAAATGGATGCCAGAAAGGACAAAATACTCTCTAGGAGCTGTATAGGGATCTATGCCTTGGTTTACTGCCCAAATAGAGACCCTTTTTCAATTTCTGGAATATATTTTCCTAGTGGAAGGCTTTGTGAAGAAATATGAATGTGTTTGACTTGTAGGTGAAGGGAAACTCACCTGGCTATTCGTGGAACTGGAGCAGCCATACTGTCAATTTCAGGGTCTGGATAGGATGCAACTGCCCTGAATGATGAATCAGGAGGCCTGGAGATGGTTCCAGAATCCATGGTTCCTCAGAGATAGGGCCACAGGAAGGAAAACCAGACTTGGCGAGGCCAGTAAGGAGCAATGAGGATCAGGGTACTCCAGTTTTGCTTTCTGAATTTCTTTCAGAATGAGAAAAAGGTGGGAAAGCATAAAGGAGTCCAGGAGGCCAATTGTGGACCAGAGCATCCCTGGGTGACATCCCCGGATGGGGATTTGGGCAAAGTAGCTGCTGAATTTGGTGTTCATGTACGTGGCGAAATAGGTTGCAGCAAGGCTGGCCCCATTTGCAAAAATCTTTTGCAACTTCTGAATTCAGAGACCACTCGTGAGGCATCAGAATTGCTTGACTGAGTTTGCTATCACATTGGACTTTCCTGGGATGTGCGTTAATACCAGAAAGCGTGCCTATTTCCATACTCTTGAGGCCTCTTGACAAAGTGGGTAAGATTTGGTTCCCCCTTGTTTATGTACCACACTACAGACCTGTCTGAATTGCAATCTTCTCTGTGGGAAGAGAACTGTGAAGTGCTTGCAACGTGTAGAGCACTGCTCTCATCTCCAAAACATTTATGTGCAAGTGGTTCTCATGGTTCTGCCAAGTACCTTGGACAGTTATTCCTAGATAATGCCCCCCCCCCCCCCCCCCAATCTGGGAGGTGGTGTTCAAAACTGCATTTTCTTGAGGGGAAACAAGTGGGTGACCTAAATGAAGTTGATCTGTATGCAACCACCATGTCGGATACTACTTGCAGGTATTTGTGATGAGAGTTTGGTGAGATTGGGAGATCTTGCATTGACCACTGGGCAAATAGCCACTGAAGTACTCGTGTGCAGACTGGCTATGGAAAATAAGAATGGAGGAAGCCATAGTCCCTAGGGCCTGAAGGATCACCCTGGCCTGTACTTTGTCTGTCTCTCAGCAAAGATCTGACTTGGTCACGTAATGATTCTATTCTTTTTGGTGTCAGTTTTGTCATGGTGGTTTGAGTGTTTCTATAAAATGTGCTGCAATGGAGATTAAGGCAGATTTTTTAAGTTTATTGTAATGCCTAATCTGGCGCACAATGATAGTCTCATCCCTGGTTCTGATTAGTTGGTGCTTGGTGGTAGCAGTGAGGAGCCAGTCATCTAGGTACAGAAACACCTGGAATCCTTGAGGTCTCTGGTGAGCAGTTACCACTGCCATGCATTTGAACACTGGGGACTGTAGTGAGGCCAAAGGGCAGTGTTTGAAATTGAATGACTGGCTCCCAGCCGAAAGTGTAGGTGCCTTCTGGAGCACCTGTCCATTTTGATGTGGTAGTACATGTCCTGAAGATCTATTGAGCACATCAATTGTCTTTCCCGATGAAGGGAAATATCGACTACAGAGTCATTTGGAATTTCAATTTCCTTACAGACTTCAGTTTGCTGAGATCTAGAATTGATCACCAGTCCCCTGTCTTTTCTGGAATACTAAAGAATCTACTGCAAGTTCCGTATCCTATTTGCTCTATGGGGACTTCTTGGATGACCCTTTTTTGCAGCAACGAGATGACCTCTGTTTCCCAGTCTAGTTGAATGGGTGGCGTGTCTGATGGAGACCAGTTTACCAGGGGATCGGAAACAAAGGGAATAGAGTAACTTCTGGATATTATGGTTGGTACCAAACGATCTTGGGAAATGGTTAGCCAGGCACTTGGGTACAGTGAAAGACTACCCCCGACTTCCTCCAGAGATGGACAGTCAGGCAACCCCTCGGAGGCTATGGAAGGGATGATCAGAGGTTTCTTTCTCCCTGATGTTGTGGACCTCTGCTATGAGGACAGTGTCTTCCGTTGTATCCTCCCCCTAGGGGAGGGTTGACCTTATGCCTGAGGGGAAACCTTTTTGGGACTTATGGAACAACATTTTCCCTGTTTGACACTTGGGATAGGGTCTAGAAGGGAGAAACTGACTCCGATGGCAGATGAGGTTTTCCACTTCCTGCTTGCACCTGGTCAGTCTCTTACCTATGGTCCAAAAAGAGTTGAACCATCAAAGGGGACGTTGGTCAAGGAAGACTTTAAGGATTCCATGAAGTTGGAGATGCATCCAGGAATGCCTCCCAAGTCAAGTTCCTGCTGTAGCTGCCCTGCTCGCTCCATCTGCTGCATAGGAAATCAGCCCCATGGAGGAGTTGGCTTTTGATGCAAGGGTGAAGAGCTGCGCAAATACCTAATATCTGGATTCCGAAGCTACTGAACCCTGAAGGGCATCTCCCAGCTCCTTCTGGAGATCCCTTTGAAGTAGAGTAAAATGGAACGGGTAGTTCAGTGATCTTAAGGTAAATGCCACTGAAGAGATGGTATGCTTTCCATACCTATCTGTCGTTCTGGACTCATAAGTTGTCTAGGACAACTTTTTAGTGGCCACTGCTATCACCATAGCATCAACAGGAACTCCCTTGTAAAGAAGACTCCTTCTGGAGCAGTCATAAATTTGTTTGGCCTCCTCAGGACAGGCTCCACTGTGTCCAGGGAGGTCCAGGCTTTCCAGGAAAGTACCCCTGAGAGTTAGTGATAAGGCGGTGTCACCCAGGAGGTGGAAGGTTGGGAACCAAAGGCCTCAAGACACTGATTCGCCCTCACTGTTAGCAGTCTTCAATCACCCCTCTAAAGATTTCAAGGATGTCAGAAAAGGGGATCTAGGGGACCCTTCTGACTCTTCCAAATCAGTGACCGACTCTGGTGAGTCAACATGCTTCCTCTTAGTCTCTCTTGAGGAAGGTCTTCAGTGGGATAATCTGGGGAGGTCTCTGAAGAGAGGACACCTCCAATGGGGGGCTGCTTGAGTCTCTGGTTCCCTATGCTGAGGCAGTGGTGGGAAGAGGTTGCTGCCGGCTGCTGTTGGGATGTCTGGTCCAAAGGCAGGGCTTTGGCACTGGAAAAAGCTTTCTCTTGCTTTGAAGGCTTTTCCACCCTGCTCCAAAGGCTACCTCAGCTCCAAGGAGACTGAAGGTTGGCTCTGAGCAGGAGGGACAGGCTCCGAAGCAGACGTGGGAACCAAGCTCAGTCGAACCAAAGTGCCGAGAGGGAGGGTCTGTTCCAAAGAAAACCCGGGGTGACTATCCACCTCTGAGTCTACTCTAGAGAGTCTGCTCCCAGATCCCTCTGCTCCCAGACTGAGCCTCTGAGGATAGTTATCGGTTCCAAGGTAGCAGTGAGAATCCTCATAACCAAAGGATTCAACATCGAAGAACCGAGCGAAGCAGTCTGAGAAGCAGTGGAATGTAAATGGGGCAGCTCCCAAGACTTGGATCCGGAAGGGCTAATTTTGCCAGAGCTAGGTCAGGGAGCGACCTCTTCACCACCTGCTTAATGTCCTCATCTAAAAGTGTCCTAGAGGAAGGGTTGGAGACAGGAGATCTAATATAGGAGACCTCAATGTAGATGAAACAGGGTCTGTCTGGTAATTGTCTCTGTACCGAAGATTGCCTTGGCACCAAAGAGACTGGCACTGAGAGAAGCAGAATTGGAGCCAGAACTTCTTTGTTCCAACACTTTGGACTTTTTTTGGTGGCTCTGAAGCTGGAGCAGAAGATTTTTTTTAAGTCTTGGGAGCTGCCTGACCAAGTTCCAGTTCCTGGTCATAAGATCACAGCTGTTCATGGTCATAACACCCCTGTCTTGTTTCCTCTAAGAACCCTAGTACTGAAGGAATGACAAAGTATAGGGTACTTGTAAGTGGGCTTCACCAGGCAGTACACACGGCTAGTGTGACTCAGACATCTGTGAACACATTTTTTGAACCTTGAGGGGGCTGTTATGTTCTGTCTTTTTCTTTAGACATGCTGATGAACAATGCTAACAATACTATCAAATTACAAGAACACTAACCATAATAGTGACTAAGTTATGAAGAGTTGTGTTTTATTATAAATGGACGAGCACTCTAGAAGGAAAGTCGCTCTAATTTAAATGGCAACTACAGCCCTCTGAAATGGGCCATACAATCCTAAGGAGAGGAATAGGGGATCTAGCACTCCATATCAATCACACAAGAAAAAGCAAATAACTTGAGAATAAAGTGAAGAAAAAGGGACAAAAAATACAAGACTTAGCAAAAAAAATCTACGTGGCCAACGAGCCAGTAAGGAGACTACCTCAAAGCTTTTGCGGCAAATGCAATCTGGGGGAATTTCCGTGAGGCACCATGGGATAGGGGTTTGCCTCGAGCCAATAAAAGCTCACTTTAGTATTGTCAGAGTTGGAGCAAAGTATCGGCACCGAACCCCATCTAGCAAGAATTACGGTGAGAGGACTACATAACACTGAATATTTTAGTGCATCTACTATCTTCACTCCCCAGTGTATTAAAAACACTGCTGGATCAAATTTACCATCTAGGCAGAGCTGTTGCCTAAACATATAGGCAACAAAATAACAGATCCTTAGCTTTTCTGAATTTTCTAGCCATATGAACATAAGAAAATACAGACAATGGAATACCTTTTGGTTTGTTCACAGGCAGCAAGATTCAACACTATTCAGTGAAGTTCCGTACCAGTAACATGAAGTTGTAAAATTATCTCCCTACAGCAAGTATGAAGTGAGTGAAGTACAATGATCTCCCTAGAGCCAACATACTGGCTGATTCAGTGCCAGCTTTATTCCCCCAAGGGCCCAGTCACAATACCAGAAGAAAGCCTGGTACCTACCATTTCTGTGGCATGGGTAAAAGCTGCATTGTCCAAAGCCAAGAATACTGTCCATGGGACCCAATATCCCTGGCTGCATACTTCATGAGCTACAAAATGAACAAGGCAGAATGTGTTCCCTGTTCAATCGCAGCCTTACCTCAGGCTATGTCCCTAATGAATGGCGCACTGTGCTACAGTCATCTGATCCATCAAGGGAGTCTACTACAGACCCTGGGAACTATCGCCCCATTAGCCTGATTAGTCTGGTATACAAAGCTATGGAGCGCATCATCATGGGCCTGCTTAGAGATGCAGGCAATCTCCAAACTCTTGACCCCACACAGTTTGGCTTTAAGGGGAGATCCTGCCTGCTGAACCTGGTTGACTTCTTTGAGGTACTCTCAAAGGTTGTGGATGAGGTTAAGGCAGTGCATACAGCCTACCTCGACCTGGCCAAAGCCTTTGATACCATTCCCCACTCTGGTATCATTGATAAACTCTGAAAACTAGGCATCAATCCTTACATTACTAGGTGGGCTGCAAATTGGCTCACACAGGATCCAGAGTAAAAGCTGCAGATTCCAAGTAAGACCGTCGACCAGTCATGAGCGGAGTCCCACAGGGCTCCATCCTGGGCCCTCTCCTGTTTTGGCATCTACTCAAGTCTAGGCCAGGGCAGAGGGACTTTGGCTGACTAACTTCACTGATGACTGCAAGCTAGGAGTAATAAACTCCCCAAGTGATGCAGACATCCTACAAAAGGGCCGATCAGACCAATGACTGATGTCAGAACCATGGCCTGAACCTCAATGCCAAAAAATGCATTTTCCCATTTGGAAAAATCTTCTCTCAAATTATCACATTGAGCCCACTGAACACTGAAGTGGCCATAAGAGATCTGGGCACCCAGGTAGACTGCCACCTCACCTTCTACCATCACATTGTCCGTGGTTGGAAAGTCCTATGTGGCACATTTCTTTCACATCCAAGAAGGATATCCCTCATTAGACCAGTCCTAGAGTGTAACACCCTGTTACAGATGTACTTGACCAGACATTTAAAACAGCTGGAAAGGCCACAAAAGTACTTCACAAAAAGGATCCTAGGCCTTAAACACATGTCATGCATGGGAAAACTCAAACTTCAGCTGTTCTTGGTCTATTTGCTTAGTGATCTCTGCTTAACTTACAAAGCAATGTCCGACCCAGCCCTACTTGAAAATGCTACACCTAAAGAAATCCCAGTCCCCATGCACCACATACACTCCAGAGATCACAACTCCATTACCACAATTAATGGAACATGCTGGAGGGACAGGTTCATCTCCCAAAGACTGCCCATACTCTAGAATAAGCTTTCCATTCATGTCGAGCAGAACCTCGCTGGCCCTCTTAAAGAGAAATTTTGAGTGGATGGGTAACAAAATTCACTCCAAGGATCATTCCAGTTTCCCTATTTGATAGCGGCACTGAACTAACATCAGGTGGCATGGTGCCTGGGCAACTTCTCTGGGCTAGTCTTGTAAAGGCTCCAGGGCTATTGGACTAGTACACACCTATGAAGTTATGCCTTTCTGACCCTGATGTGGCTGCCAGATAATCTTTTTATGGCAGAATGCACACTGGTCAGGGGCTGGGGCTGTTGGACTAGTACTTGTATGGCATCTGGACGTTACTTAAAATTCCTCACTGTGGAGGTTGAGACTGTCCTAATTTGCTCTTATCTAATCTCTGAACTCAGACTTTGCACAACAATCCTTATTGACTGAAACATGGCTAAAAGTCACAACTAAACCTCCAAAAACTACGTTACTGTTTAACAACTCCTTTCTACCTAAACCAATTTTACTATATATCTGCTAACAGAATTATAGAATAAGTAAACTACACAATTACTTGGGTGTGACTAGTTGAAATTCTACCACCATGTATCACACTGGTTTAAAAAAACTCAAACTATGTACATAACTTGCCTCCCTGACCGTAGCCAGATGTATAGACTTATTGCCACCTCTTCTCTATGCTGCCCTAATCTTTTAGTCTCAACTGTCCAAACTTTGGCAATGTTAAAATAAAACTGCCAAATGTGCAGTGTATTATAACATGCCACTACCTAGACCTCTATTAAATTGGTTAGAGCTACCACATCACAAGTTTCTGTTGATACAATACACAATTATCATTGGCCCTCTTTTTTTTTTATTTTTTTCCCCCATTTTCTACACGAGGTTGGGGTGTCATGTTAACTTTTGCCATCTCTTGATTCAGTGCCGCAGTCATGCCTGTCGCAGATCTGTCATAAAATTCATTCATTTGCTGGATGCCCTCTTCCCTTCCTGTCTGTTCCAATCTTCACCAGATTCAGTCTTTTCTGCACATGTGCCTAAACCATATTAATCTGTTTGATCTTTTCTGCAATTGGAACTACTTTGGCTTCTGCTCTTGTCTTAATCTGTCCCAGTGTACATCCTACCACCCATCTCAGGCACTTCATTTCCACCACCTCTAGCTTCAACTGCTGTGCCTTTACTGCCCATGTTTCTGTACCACATGGTAGTACTGGTCATTCTACTGTTGTACACCTTACTTTTCATCTTTGAAATTTTCATTCTACAGTACACCTGACAGTATGCTAGTTAGCTGCTGACCCTCTAATTCCTGCTTTGACCACGTCAAACTTCCCTTCTCAACAACCCTCCCAGATGCGTGAAGCTGTTATCCTGTATCTTCCCTTCTGTCTTAGTTCTCAGGTTCTGATTCAACCGAGATTGCTGCCATTATCACAGTCTTATTTCCAGTTTGATAACCGGGGAAGTCCACTGGGTTCTGAGAGCCAGTTTTCAGTGCAGGCCTGGGGAGAAAAGCTCCACAGAACAATGTTACAAATTTACAAATGCAATAACATTACAGATGCAATAACATTACAGATGCAATAACATTACAGATGCAATAACATTACAGATGCAATAACATTACAGATGCAATAACATTACAGATGCAATAACATTACAGATGCAATAACATTACAGACCTGTCTCTCAAACGAGATTCTTTCATAGAAAGCATGTGCAAAAATAGACATTTTATGTAGTGTTTGCTTAGGTCCAAAAAGTAGACAAGATGTGTGGGTTGGCCAGTATTGAGCATGATCCCAGTACATAGAAACTGAAGCACAAGAGTTGGAAGGACTAGGTGGGTAGAATGCAGTTACATTTCCATCTGGAGAAGAGGTAGGAGTGAAGTTTGGTTTTAAAGTTCTTATTGTTTTGTATGGTCTTAAGGGGGGGGGGGGCATTCCATTTTCTGGCTATAGAAAAGGAGAAGTAGACTTGCAGGACATTTAGCTTTATAGACTAAAATTAAGGTTTGGTTTTTGGATCCACGTGCTTGGTTAGGACTATATAGGGGAAGGATGTTAGAGGGGCATGCGGTGGGATTAAAGATTAGTCTAGTCTATGGACTGTGGTAAGTTGGAAGTCCAAATAGCTGGAGTTCAAGCCAGTTAAGAGAGTGGAGGGCAGTACAATGATGGGAAGTGTTGGAATTTGACAAATTTAGAAATTTTGTTATAGCTTTCAAGTTTAGAAGAGGCTGAAGACAGATTGGTTAGGAGTGGAGCCCCATACATTAGTGAGGGGAGAAGGTAGGTGGAGGCAAGGGTAGGTCTGGTGGAGGGGGAGAGGAAGTGGTTCTTTAAGTTTTTTTGTTGGGTTTTTTATGTTTAGCTGTATGTGGATGTCGAATTTGAGGTGTTCATCTATGGTGACAGTAATTTAACGAAAGAGGTGACTTCAGTGGGAGAGTTATTTTGGCTTAGTACTTGAAATGAGATTTTTTCGAAGGGAATGACTGAGGGAGGAAATAAGATTTTTAGATTTGTTAGCATTCCAAGAAAAGTGATTATTGAGCGTTCATTTTTCATTGGTAGTAAAAGCAGTCGAGTTATGGCCAATAGATCTGAGAGGTTTGAGGTTGAGGCAAATCAGACTAAGGTGTAGTCTGCATACTGTATTTTAGCATTGGGGATGGCTGTGTGAAATGTGGTGAAGATGGAGCATATGGCCTAGAATAGAGCCTTAGGGCACTTGTGTAGGAGTGGGAAGAAATGAAGAGGTTGCTTTACCACATTGGACAGCCTGAGATCTGTCTTATGTAGCTGGAGAACTGGGTCAGAGTTTTTTATGGCGGAGATGCAAGTTGGAAAAGGTGGTTCAGAAGATAGATATGGGAGACTGTATTAAATGCTTTGGAGAGAACAGTACAGTTGATTCTATGTTCCCAGAGTGCTGGGCTTGGTAGACTGTGAGGAAAGAGCTGTTGTAGTGCTATGGCCAGGTCTGAAACCATGTTTGGTAGGGGTAAGAAGCTGATTGTTTGGAAAGGTATGAGTTGGAGGTGAATACATTTTTCTAGGATTTTTGAGACTGGAGATAGAATAGCTGTAGGACAGAAATTAGAGATGTTTGTATTCTTGCCCCCCTCTATGGAGGGGGAGAATAAATACCGATCTCCAGAATTTGTGGATGGAGGACTCCTGTAGTGATCTATTATCTAAAATACTAATAGGGAGTGCAATCCCATCAGTGGCACATTTAAGAAGGGAGGCGGGGATGATAGGGCATTGGAGCATGGATTTAGTTTAGCAACAAGTCTTTTTATGGTGGTAGTGGAACTGGGTTGAAGCTCAAACGGGGGGAGGGTTAGAGTCTGAGGGGAGGGGGTGAGGAGTGGGAGATGTTGTGTTAGGCGGTATACTTGGGAAATGTGGCGGTTAGCTCTAATATTGTGCTAATAAAGGAGTTAAGAGGCAGTTTGTCAGATTCGCTTGGATCTGGGCAGGGATTGTTTCGTGCCTGGGTTGAGAAGTGAATTGATAGTGTTCCAGAATTTGCCTGAGGTTTATAGAGTGTGGACTGGAGTTTGATTATAGTATGATTTTTTTTATCCCAGATTTGTTGTTTTTTCTTAAATTGCAGGGATGTGTATATTGGAGCTGGGAATGTGGAAGTTTCTTTTTGGTAATGTTTCCATGCTTTATCTCTATTTGCTTGGTGTCTTTGGAGAGCCAAGGGGCATTATTGGTTTTTATTTTTAGTTCAAGGCGGTTAAGGAGTTTAGAGTGTTTAGGAAAGTAGTACTGAAGTCAACAGCGTTGTCAAGGGGAAGGGATTTGAGTATTCCAGTCTGAGGCAGTTTGAGAATTTGGGGGACGAACTGACCTGAGGTGGTGTGAATGTACTGATGCTGTTGAGGGGGGGGGTGTTTTTTGGAGAATAAAAGCTGGGAGGTGGTCACTAATAGTTTGGGAGTTCCAGAGTTAGAAATTGTTTGGATGGGAGACTAGAATCCAGTAAAGAAGGGACCCTGGGGGTTTTGTTATATTTGACTTGGTAGTGGTGTGGATTATCTGGGTAAAGCTGAATAAATTAATTGATAGGGAGGGTATGTATTTATTGATTTTGTACCAATCTGTTAACGTCCCCAAGTATATAGGTTTCAAGGTTTATATTTGCCGAGGCCAATTGTAGAATGTCTTTGAGGTTTGGGGTGTTATTCCCTGGGGGGGGATATAAGGCAATAATGCACAGGATTTTGATCATTTGTAGGAGGCCTGCTACGAGCTCTGCATTATTGAAGTGAGGAATGGGATGGGGGTAAGGGATTGTGGAGAGGTTTGAGTAGAAAAGGACAGTGCCTCCACCTTCTCAATTTGTGTGATCGCACCTAAGAATCTGAAATCCAGGAGGTAGAATTACAGAATCAGAAATGTGGGGTATTTGTACTTGGTTTTATTCACTGTGCCTTTAATTTTGCATTCCATTCCCCCTGCCCTTGCTCAGTCTGCTTGTAATGCCATATTGTCTACATACAGCAACTTTATTGATCTATCCCCTATGAGCTATGCTAGTGGACTCATCAGCAATATGAACGGCAGTGGGCCCAGAGGTGAACTCTGCACACCTACTCCCACTAGGAACCCCTCTGAGACCAAAGACTACTTGAGTCATTGGATCTTTGGTAGAATTAGTACTGGCTATGTACAATGTTTCTAGGACTTTGAACTATTGCAGGACTACCCATGTAAGCTTTCTTGGGATCTTGTTTCCTCCAGGTCTAGGAATGCCCAATTGGACTCTCTCCTCCCCTCTAGCTTCTTTTCTACAATCTGTCTCACTGCGAACATCAGGTCAGCTTTGTTGCATCTTGATCTGAATTCGACTGCTAATCTCCCATCTTTCTATTACTGTGTTTGCTTGAAAGTTCTGGACAGGGCAATAATGTGACAGGAATTTGATACCTCTGTACTGCCCACAGTTGTGGATGTCCCCTTTGTTCTTGTACACTGGCATGTCTATTGCTTCTCCAGTCATCTGGAAGGTCTTTCTCTCCACATGGAGTTTCCTCTGGAGCCATTTCTCCCATCTCACCCAGTATCTCATTTTTGCTGTGACCTTATCTGAGCCTGCTGCATTCCCTGACATTTCCTTAGTGCTGTTCTGGAGTGGGATCCTCTCATTGTAGGTCGTCTGGGGTAGTACAGAATGTTAAATTTTGTATTTTACTACATTTTCAATTTTTGATGTAAAACTGTTCTGCATCTCATACTTGCTCTAGCATGTGTAATTGCACGAAGCAAACTTGCTAGCATGTGTAATTGGAAGTACTTGCATCCACACACTGACAAGCAAATACATGGAAATGCACATGCCCTGCAGTTGGGACACTTTGTTGCGTGAATAGAGATGTCTTGTGAGCAAATAAATGGGGAAAAAGCACAGAATGCAAAGTACTGCAACTATTCCAATACTGCTTTACTGACCCTGATTTCACTGCATAGTTCTGCTCTGTTCCTTGTAGAATTAACTTGTCAATGCCAGTGAATTTTGTACTCTGGGTATTCATGCTGATGGACAGCCTGAAGACCGAAGGCATTAGTATGTTCTGCCTACCTTTTTTGCATACACAAGCTTTTCCCTAGTTTTAATTTGATTCTTGCTATACAGCAAAGCCGTGTTTAGTGATTGTGCAACGTGTCTTGTTTTTTTTTCTGAGTACCATGGCAGCTTAATATGCTCCCATGAAGTAGCAGACTTGTTTTTAACTGGACATTACTTGCGTACTTGCACCTTATTGGAGAATGTTCATTCCCCACTCTGTGTAAAAATGTACACATGCCCATTCTCTGAGGTGTACTTTCCACTGTGTGATGCCTTAAACCTCTTGTATTGGAGGTGATGGATATATGCAAATAAGTCACGAACATGCAGAATTGCGGGTTAGATGTCATTAAAGGCTAATTTGCATATATCCCATGTCTCCTCTAATACAAGAGGTTTAAGGTATCGCACAGTGGAAAGTCTAGCTTTGCTAGATTTTTCTGTTTAACAGATTTTTTTCTGTGTGACCTATTTACTCATGGTTTTACATTCTATAAGGTGTGGTAAAGACTTATTGCTCCACCTGTATGCTGCAACTGTTTTCAAATCTTTGAAAGTGTACCCTGCATATTACTGGGACTGACTAGACTTGTGTGAATAGGTGGTATGGTTCCATCTATTGCTTCTGACTCTCTACATTTCTTGCTTTGACCTCCATGACACTAAAATGAGTTTTGAATCAAATGTCTTATGGAGACAATCAGTTGAGAGGTTCTCAACTTACACAGCGTTACCTGATTTTAAGGAACAGGAGATGAGGTCATCTTAGAGAAGCTGTGCATTTTGCAAATGAAGTCTGTCAGGTTTAAACTTGCTAAAGGTGGTACACGAACAGGGAAAGCCAATAGGTTTCTTCAGAACACTTGCAATTTTAGAACTGGTTTGATTTTTCTACTTCGATTGTCTAATGAAATGTGGTATTTTTTTGCTGCTGGAAGGTTTAAGTATAGTACTGACATTTAATTTTGGTTGGTCATGCTAGGCTACTCTAGCCACTTTTACTGTTGTATACAGTAAGTGCATCACATGTCTACAGGTGTGATTTGTGTATTAGTGGTCAGGCACAAGTCCTGTTGAGCAACTAGATTCATGTAATCGAAAATTTGGCTCCAGTTCTTGTAAATGTAATGCATTTCTAGACTGCTTCCTGCAGCTGATCACATTGCAAATTACTGAAATTGGCATGTAGTAGGAGAGGTAGAAACAATATTTAAACTGTTGGATTAGTGTAGCATAGCCATAGCTGAAACCCAAGTAGTTGGTGCATTGTCAAAACAAAACTCCTGGGACACTTGCAGAGTGGCTAGTTCACCTACATCTGTAGCTTTTAAAATACAAATGCTTTGCTGCATATATTCTGGTCACCTGGTCAGGGCATTGCAACTGCTTGTACTTGTGCACCACAAAACTGCTTGGTCCCTGTGCCAAAGCTCTATCGTGTCCATTCAGTAACAGTCATCCTTTTTAAATGTTAAATGACCTAAAAGGAGGCTACTTTTGGATACAAGTCAACTTTCACCTTCAAAATCATCCTGACCACCAGAACTCAAGTCTTACTCTTCAGTACCTCTTAATGTCTAAGGCTGGATAGATGGGTTGCCCACTACTACCTGGTGTTGTACTAAGATGGTCTATTGGCTTGACCTTAAGTAAAAATCAAAGCTATGTTGACATGCACAGACTCTTTGCTCAGCAAACATTTAGGTCAGAAGTAAGCAGTGCTACCTATGATAAATATCAATAGTTCTCTGAAAAAATCCGCATGCGATTAATTGTTTGGAGCTACTGTCCTTTACCCCTGTTCTGTCATTCCCCAACGTACTGCCGAACAGATTACTAGTCCCTTCATTTCCTTTGATAGTCCCTTCATTTCCTTGGCTTTCACTCTCTTGCTGCTAGTAACTCTCCCTGCAGTCTTCTCCCTTCACATTTGTGCTTGGTCTTCAGGGACTTGAATACATACAGATTAAATCCTGCCTCAGACTTTTGAAACTTGTCAGCAATGAGTATTCCTAATTATTCAGTACTCAATCATCCTTTTCAAAATAGTCCTGGGTAACAAATTCCTAAACCCCAACAAGACCAAGCCCGTGCTATTCCATCCTAAAAGCTATAAACAATATTTTCAGATAGTATCCAGAAATAACACTATCACTTCCTCCCCACATACCAAACTACTAGGTATTAAAATTGACAATGATTTGATATCCATATCTCGCAATCAATTCAGAAAGTACACAACTAGGTACAGTATATAGGAACAGGCAGTACATCACAAATAGCACAACAATAGCTATTGCCCAAACTCATTTGACCTAAACTCTTCTATATGCATCACCTGTAGTTATTAACCTCAGGAAAACTGAGCAGGTAAAACTAGAAGCCTGCTACAATAAAAAGCTAGATATGCAGCAAATTCTACAATGGGATCACACCATTGCTCTGCCCTAAGGAAACTACACAGGTTAGAACCTCCCCATCTCCTACACTTATCCCAGCTTAACATGGCTTACAAAATCTATCATTCTGCAAAAGCTCCATTACATGACTTGCTAGAGCCCTATTCCTGTGGCAGAATGCTGCGATCAAACAAGCCTCTCATACAAATCTCAACAGCACACAATCTTGGAGACCACCTACTCCCATATTAACATTTGGAACTCTCTACCTAGTAACATCACATCTAGCACTACATTAAATTTGAACAAACACTAAAAACCCACCTTGCCACTAAATGGCTCTGCCCCAGACTAAAAATCCTACAAACTCTTGCATCTTAACCCAGTTTAACTGGATTTTTGTGTATTAACTATAACCCAATATTTCACACCCCCTTTATGCTACTTATTTTCTCAGTTTTACTTTAGATACCCACAAATGTGTACAAATAAACTATGAAAAATGTATACTCGTGTACAGCTGTATTTTGTAATCTTCCTTCTCTTGTGTCTTTAAGACATCTTATTTGTTCTATGTGGAGCTTTTCTCCCTGGGCCTCTGCTGAAAATGGACATTCCATCTATATATAAAAAACTTTCCTAAATCATAAATGTGGTTTGATTGCTCTTGTCTAAAATCCTGAATGCCTAAAACTCAGCTCTCCAATTACTATAGCTTTATTTTAAGTTGGCATGTACTTGGGCCTTAGTTGACAGAATTACGATGTAATGTAGAATCTAGCAGAAAGTTTGCATCTATCTGGCTTATACAAAAATTTTAATGTCAAACTCTCTATGGGTCTTGTAGCTTGTGGGAGGTTTGGGAACCATATGAAATGGCTTGACCTGTTCAAGTGAGTTCAAAACAGACTGGGCGAAGTCTGAGATGGTCATTTCTCAGGATATTCCCTTTAAGTATGGAAATATGAGTTTGTATATACAAGTTTGGGGGTAAGCTGTGCTTGCTCCTCAAACCAGGAGGGTGCAGGGGCAAAAAAGTTTCACTCTTCTGTATTTTTGGTCTTTTTTAAACATCTGTACTCTGCATTTGGAGCGTTTCAATAGGAAGACAGAAGGTGATAAAGTAACACTTATCTTGTCCTGGAGTGCCAAATGGCACACTAGCAACTAAACAAATGACTTCAGCACTCTAGTACAAGCAAAAAGTCCTTGATGATTGGTCCTAATAGTGCAAATCCATCAGGTACTTAAGGCTACTCCTCAGAAGGATACATGAAGTCCTTCACTAAACCCTTAAGTTTAAAATTTCACTAGAATTTAGCAAACATTTAAGTAAACCAAACCAAATTGGTCTGCATGTCAGACTTGCCTAATCTATCTTGTACTAATTACTTTATTCTGCCCATATCCTTAATATGTCTAGTTTTTATAGCAGACTAATTTTCTGCTGGTCATCCTTCCAGAACCTATTGTACTGCAACATTTTAGGGTGACTTGGATTTCAGCATCTTACATTTATGGATAATCAGATAAAAGCATATCTGCCATTAAAATAGCAAAATCTGTCATTGCCCCAAAGCTCATCTTGGTAAACTAATTGTGTCTAAATTAACTGAAGTTTCCATTTGGTTTTGGCAAACTGTCTCCCACTTGCTTTTTGACTTGCCATGGAAATGTGATTTATTTTCAGATGACTGAACCAAAAGGGTTCTGAAATTTAGTTCACTAACTGTACATGTACTTTTGACAATACAGATGTTTATAGATGGAAAAATTACTTTGCTTTGTTTAATCTCCTAAATTTCTCTGCTTAGTCACCTATTATGAATAAAATGTGATATTTACTTCAATCAGAATGTCTATTTCTACATGATGCATTTATATCCTGGTTTTTGATCACCTGATATAACCGAATCAGTAGTGGCGCTTTTCTCTACAGGCACTGAAAATTGGATGTTCCCGGTCAACTAAAATCCTACATGTGAAGGATATTTGTTTTTGTCAGTAGGGTGAACCAACTAATGGCAATTCTATATTTTGCAGATGGCTTGATCCACTGGGAAACCTCAAGCAGTCCGCCACCCATCCAGACTTATTGGTATTCAGCACCCACTGCTCAGGTGGAATTGGCAGGATATGTTATACTGGCTTATCTGTCGGAACAAGCTACATTGGCTCCTGATGTCAGCTATGTCTCTGCAATCGCACGGTGGATTGTGAAGCAACAGGGACCATATGGAGGCTTTGAAACAACACAGGTATGCCATAAGTGTTTTTGAAGCAGTGGTATTTACCTAACGCATGGACCTATAAATAAGTTGCAATGGAAGGACCACATTGACCAGTACAAGGATGACAATTTACATCCTCCTCTTGCATACACAGTATACAAGAATACCTAGAAAGAGTTGCCTTGGCTTTTTTAATCCAGAATTCACTTAGACTCCATCACAGGCAGAGGCAGAACTTTGCATGTTCTTTATGAACATTATCAAATCTGATATTTGCTCACTCTACTTGCCCACTTTCCTAGTATTTCAGGGAGGAAATTTTATTTGGCTAAACTCTGTGTAGGAGATTTCCACAGGTTGCTAAATTATGGATTTTTGTAGAACAGCATTTTTCTGTGCCTACCTAGCATTTCAAATTCTTGATATAGTAGGCTTTTTGTAGGAAGGCTAACTTTTCTGCAAGCTTCACTGTGGGGTCAGTGGAACCAGTCAGTTGTGTAGGAACTAGGAAGTAGTCCTTGACAGCTACATGTGTTCAATGGCAGTTTTTCTGAACCTATCTAGTTGTATAACTATCGCTCTTCCAAATTCTCATACTCTTAGCTGATTGCATTGGGTATGTACTCGAAAGCCTGGATGCCAAGGAGCCAATTCTGAAGGTATTGACAGTTCTGATGCCTTCACAATACCAGTTTGCCTTTGCTGTTTGCATCAAACATATCCACTGCCAACTTGTTGAAGTAAAAGGCTAAGTATGCAAAGACTGATTTTAACTATTGCAACTGTTGTCCCAACTTTGTTTAAAAATATTTCATAGGTGTGTACTAGGCTAATGGCCCTGGAGCCTTTACAAGCCTAGCTCATAGAAGTGCAGTGGCATCATGCCGCCCAATGTTGGTTCCCAGTGCTATCAAGTAGAGCCACTGGAGAGCCACTGGAGTGACCCCCCCGGGGTGTTTCTATTTCCCATCCACTCATCAAATTTCTCTTGAGGGCCAGTGAGGTGCACTGCTTGACATGTATGGGAAGTCTATTCCAGAGCATGGGCAGTCTCTGGGTTATGAACCTGTCCCTCCAGCATGTTCTGTTTGTGGTAATGAGGTTTAGGTCTGGAGCGTATGGTGTGGAGGGATTGGGATTTCTTTAGATGTAGCATTACTAGCGGAGCTGGGTCAGACATAGCTTTGTAAATAGAGCAGAGATTGCCTGCTAGATATGAGATGGAGAATAGTTGGAGTTTCTATGTAGGACATGTTTAATGCCTAGGATCCTCTTCATAAGTTACTTTTGTGGCCTTTCTAGATGTTGCATGTGTATTGGTGAGGTACATGTCAAATGGGGCACTATACTCTGGCCTAATGAGGGAAGAGTAGAGCGATGACCATCTTCCTGGATGCAAAATCCTTGGTAATGAGATGTGCCACATAGGATTTTCTGACCACAGTGGCAATTAGGTGGTCGAATGAGAGGTTGCTGTCAACCTGTGTCCCCAGATCTCTTAATGCCTTCAGTGTTCAGTGGGTTTCCATTGATGTGATTAGTGGGAACGGAGTTTTTCCCAAAGGGGATGACTATGCATTTTTTGGTATTAAAAACCAAAAAATCCACGGCAAGGAGAAAAGCAAAATCAACCAAACGAAACACCATCGTGAGTTTGTGGTGTTTCGTTTGGTTGATTTTTTGGTATTACACTTAAGGCCATGGTTTCAACACCAGTCATTGGTTTCAGTGAGGCCTTTCTGTAGGATGTCTACATCACTTGTGTTAATAATGGCTCCCAGCTTGCAGTTGTCTGAACTTGGTCAGCCAGAGTCCCTTTGTGTTGCTCTGGACTTCTGAGAAGTAGATGCCAAACAGGAGAGGACCCAGGACCAATCCCTGTGGGACTCAACTCATGACTGGTTGGCCTTCTGACTTGGAGTCTGCTACTTCCACACTGTAGGTTCTGCCTGAGCTAATTTGTAACCCACCTAGTGATATAGGGATTGATGGTTAGTTTATCAATTCTGAGTGGGGAATGGTATCAAAGGCCTTGGCCAGATTGAGGTAGGCTGAATAAAGTGCCTTGTCCTCGTCCACAGCTCTGGTGACTAACTCAGTCAACCAGGTTGAGCAGGCATGATCTACCTTTTGCAAAACCAAACTGCACGGTATCTAGTGTGCCATTTGGTAGGGACAGAACCTGAGGTGGGGCTGTGATTGAACAGGGCATAAAGATGTGCCAGTTCACTTTGTAGTTCATGTAGGACACATCCAGGGATATTGTCTGGTCCCATGGAAGCTGTGTTCTTGTCCTTGGACAATGCAGATTTAAGCTGTACTGCAGTAATACTTGGGCACCTGGCATTCCTCTGGTATTGATTGGTCCTTTGTGGGGGTAAAGTTGGCACTGAATGTTGTGTGCTATCTGACTCGGTATAGGAGATACCATTGTGCAGTAACTCAGAGCAAATCTGGGTATTGCCGTGGAGATTCTTGATACAACTATAAAAGGCTTTGTGGTTTAGTGTCTGCCGCAATTCAGCCTTCATAGCTAGCTTTAGAGGTTTTGATGAGGTATCTCAACTGTTTGTTGAGGCTAAGGGAGTTTTTCCAATCTTTGGACTTTTTTCTGCAACAGTTTCTTCCTTCTGTTGTAGTTAATGGCAGGGGACCCACCAGATTGGCTTCCTTTTTTTGGAGGACAGAATCTTGGTTCTGTTGGGTATGGCTAGTTCATGCATTTACATGCATGTTCGTACAGTGCATTGGTGTATGATTTGGCAGTCATGCATCTATTTTCCATTGACATAGGTGCTGTGAAGTTAGCCACCTCTGTTTAGGAACCCAACATCAGCTTTGGAAGTGTTTTTCATGGTGGTTACCTTTGTGGGGGGTGTTGGTGAGATGTGGATTTCTATAGTGATTAGTTTGTGGTCAGATCTAACCAAGGAGGAATTGACTTTGTGTAGAGCAATGGTTGCCCATGTCTGTAATCAGGTCAAGGATGTTGCTTCCTCCAGGTGGAGTAAGAACGAATTGGTCCGGGGCATTGGAATTGATTTCCATGAAGCATTGGGCCACTGTATTGGTGCATGAATAGTTTTCCCAGTTAATGGAGGGGTAGTTGAAGTCACCTAGTATGAGTGTTGGGTTGAACCTTAATAGTTTCCAGGGTGCTTGGGAACATAGTGAGAATCTTGGGACATGGGACCTATACCAGGCTATGACCTGAATCGCCATGTTACTCTAATGTTTCTTGTACCTGAAGCATCTCGGATGCATTATGCTGGGCTACTAGTCTGGAGGTGTGCATATCCTTCAAGACTATGGACACATCACTGTCTTGGGAGCTTCGGTCAATGTTCTGGAGATAAAAGGTGTGGAATGAGTTATAGCCAGGTAGCGTAGGGCTGCTTTCTGCTGTTTTAAACCAGGTCTCCATTGCAGCACAAATGTCTGTTCTCCATTTTGAGTAGTGCTTTGAGCAATTGCATTATAGAGATTTAGACTTTAGCACTGAGGAGCATGACCCATTTATTTATAGCGGTTATGGTGGTAATTTGGTCTTTGTAATATCACCTAAAATAGCACTATTCAGGTGGCAAGAGCCTTAGCCAGTATGTGGAAATCCAGGGTTGACGCATGTAGGCCATCTCAGGCAAAGCATCGAGGTCAGTCAGTCGTGTCATCCCAAGCAGACATACTGGATCTCTTTAGAATGGCACCAGAAACTTTTTTTTGTACTGTTCATGATCTTTCCTGTGCTCATGATAAATTGTACTGTTCAGTAATCCTGCAACACTTTCTAGAATGCATATCCATAACATAATTTTACATGTTATGTTTGTCTGGATATTTTTTCAGACATCTTGGGCTACAGGACATTTTGTGGAACTGACCTATGGTGAGATCCTGGAGAACCAATGCTTGGGAGCAATAGAGTACATTAATTCGCACTATCTAAAGAGCAATGGTTCCAGTACTCCAGTATGTTTAAATGTGTACCTCTAAATCTGTTCTACACTGCTCCCACAAGTATGTGCTAATCAATGGAGGGTGATTTCTTTTATCAATAACACTATTTTATAGTGAGAGTTTCAACTGTTTCTTCTATTACTATTGCATACATTTTCCATTTAATTTTGAAGGAGACTGTTTTGATGTGGTCTGCAGTCCATTCCTTTACTGAGAATGGTACTCTGAAGGCAGGAAAGTTTTTAATGAAGGTGGACTACCCTGTTATTCTAAATCTGTCGAAGCAGTGCATTTAAAGCCAGGAAGGGTGATGTGTGCAAGGAACTAGCACTCCCCTTTAGTTCTGATAACTTTGGGCTTCATTTCTGAGACATTTGATGCTGTGACACAAATGTGACCAGTGATACAGAATGTGTACTGATGCCAGAATGGTTTCCTTATGAAATGTGGCTAAGATGGTCAGCTCTTCCCTTCCCATATTGTAGGGAAAGTGGTGACATGGCTCAGTCCAAGAAATTTACATCTACGTATATATAGCTCTGAACCCTTTGCTTGAAAGTTCATACCAGGGTTTTGGTGTAGTCCTGCCCACCTGGAGGTGGGAAATGGTAGCTTAGAGGACAGGATGTTCCCCTGTAGCATATGTAACGCAGTCTTTCCAAAAAGACTAAGGATATACAAACCTGGAAACACTGTCTTGAAGATGCAGAAGGGGGTTGTAGAGTTATCTAGATTCCTGTTTAGTTGTGGATTTGCTCTTCAGATATTGCAGATTATCTTGTCTGTGAGGTTAATTGCTAAATGACATGTCTGTTTTCTGATGGGCACTAATATTTTAATATGGCTGGGGGCAGCATCTTTGAACTTTAAAGAAATTCATAGTGCCAGATGTTTCCAATTGTAGTTGGATTGTCAAGACAACTACATGTATAAGTTAGATGTGCTCTATAGTCAAATGCTCTTAACTGCCCTCTGATCAGAGTTTCAGATAAATATCTTCAGTGAGACATAGTTGTTTACATTAAGGACAGAAATGCATCAAGTTTTCAGATTTTAACTTGGTATGTGCCTAATGCATAGAAACCAGTTTCTTCTGGACTCGTTTGCTTTTGACAGTTTAACGTGCAGGAAAAATTCCTTCCCCTTGCTGTTAGAAGAATGGATTTGACTCCCCTTGCGTAAATAACTTTGGGTTGATTAGAAGTTGTCTGCATGTGTTTTGTAGAAAGGTAGAACCTTACAGCTGTCTGCTTCCCCCTTTATTCCATCTGCATACCCTCTTGTGAATATATTTGTTCTATGCCCTATTTCAGACACCTTGACTTGGCCACCTTTCTTGATTTTTACTGGTTTGTTTCATTCGGGCTTAGTTCTGTTGCTTCTCTGACCTCTTGAGGTCATGTGAAATGACCTGAATCATACCCTTTAACTACGTTTGGCTTCATCATTCAAGCTTTAGTTCTTTCCATCCCCATCAGTTTCCCAAGCTTTCCCTGACGGAACCACCTTGCTGCTCTTTTCTTGCCCCACCCAATAGGCACCCATTAAACTATTGTCTTGTTATATTTGCTTAGTAATCTGGAATTAAATCTAGCTTTATTGAAGTCTGACATTAACCAGATTTTACTTACCCCAAGTTTCCTAGCTCTAAAACTTCAGTGCTTATCCTGCAGTTCTGGCTGCAAAGCCATAATGGCTGCTGTTTGAAGATGCTGTTCATTCAGCTTTGAGGGGATTGACTCCTCTTCTCCATCAGTGCCTCTCTTCTAATGTTTATACTGTCTGTAGCTGCACATCCTTACTGATATCCTTTATTGGCATCGTACCCTCCTTTGGTAAAATATTTTTCTTTATCTGTTCTAGCTCACTTTCTGCCCCTTGACTGTTTTCCATGCTTAACCTTTACTGATTTTTGTGAGACACACTTTTTTTCTGCACCATTTTCTGTTATGCTTGTATCCCATAAGTTTCATTGTTTGCATTAAGTGTTCTCATTGAGTGTCACTGGCTCTTAAATTCCTGTTACATTCCCTTTCTGATACCCTGTTGATGTATTCCCAGTTATACACCTTTAGTTGCATTCCTAATCCTCTACAATTTTACTGTAATCTCTTCTAACATCTTGCTAATCTCAAACCTCATCTTTTGTCTGTGTAGAATGGTCACTTGCTTCAAACAGCGAGTCCACCCCCCTTGAATTTGTACAATGCAGCGCCTATAACTGTGCTTTCTCTATTTTCTTTAGATGGTCTGGAATTTCCAGGTTACTGCTTATGCTTTTCCACCACAGTCTCTTCTGGTATCCTGTTTCATGGCACCCAACCTCACCTTATGTGCATTTCCATACTTCCGGATGCATTTAGTGTTTTGTCAGCTATGGTGCATCATTCTCCAGTTCTCCATTCCTTGACTAAAAAGCTAGTCTACTTCACCTTCTCTCCATTTGTGTTCGCACTTTTCTTCGTGTTGTATCTCACTTGCTGTAGTACAAATGCATTCACTCTAGCCCTCACCATGTGGGGTGTAGCCTTTAATTTTATATAGGTCTCAACTCCACCTTCTCTCCTGTTACTATGACTGCCTCCAGTTCAGATTCTTAACTTCCACTGACCATTAATCCCCCCATCCTACAATTTGCTTGCTGCTGTTTTGTCTGTTTCCTGATTTCTTCCCCCTTCTGGTCCATTTCTTGACTTTTCTAATATGAGTTTTAATAAAGGTCAGCATCTTTCCATTCATTCTTCAGTATCTGTCGCACCATGATTCCCAGCTTGCTAAGCTTGGCGCCTTTTCCCACGCACTTTGCCTACATAGGTTACTTCATGGCTGTTTCCTGCTGCTTATTACACTGGTCAAATGTGGCCTTTGCCTAATGTCGATCTCTGACCCCTTCTAACATCAAAGCTCCTTTCTTTCTCAACGCTTTTGTAATGCCTGTAGGAACCAATATCCACCCTATCTTCTCACTGGCTTAGAACTATTTCTCCGTCAGCCCTCCCTTGGTCTTTTGGACCTTTTATTGGGCTTTAGACTGTTCCCTCAATCCCACTATATTTGGTCTTTAACCTTGCTTCTATTTCCCATCTCTGAGAACACTTACTAGATTAGCTGCCTAGTCTCCCCGCTTTCCTATGTATGACCAAATTATCTGACCTGCCTTTTCTTTCGTGTTGATTATCTACATCTGTCTCTTGTCCGGTCTACTTTTGCTTCTTTGACATGTCACCATCTCCCCCAACCTCGTCATTATGGGAATATGGTATTTGAGCAAGAAGCGGTTTGACTTCTGAAACCACTTTCAGTCTGTAAGTGGTGATGCACTGTTGTGTTACCATATGTGGGGGGGGGGGGCGCAGAGGGAGTGGCCCCATTTAAAAAAAATATAAAAAAGCCTTGCCAACTTGATTAATGCTACCGAGTTATTTCATTTGTGATCAGATTAAGCCCCTAGTGATCATTGACAAATATGATGACTCTGGCAGCTGCTATAGAACCTGAAATAATGAAACTGCAAAACCTGGTAGAGGGTATGCTTTGTTTAAACCATATTTCCATAACTACATGTATATGGAATGGATCTCTTCCAAATGTAGTTGTCTCAATTTCAACTGATTGTTGACCCTGACTTTCATTTCAGGGCAAAACTATCTTGACAGGTACTGGTTATAATTATAAGCCTGGAGCAAGACCTTATGTTCAGCATGAGAATACCACAAAAGTTTATACTTTCACATCTGCTGGAACATCAGAATATTCTTCCTTGGGTGTACAATAAATGATGCAGCCCAGATTGTTCCCTTCCCATTAGACTTGCAGCTCTGGGTCTTAAAAAGGAGCATCGCTTGATAGTCTATTGAAATAGGTGTAGCCTCTGAAACTGGATATAGGTTTAATCTATGGATCTGAAGGCTATGGAACTAGATATAATAAAATAGAAACTGTAGGTGTAAAGTTTTTTGATACTGGCATTTTGCTAGATGTAACCCATAGCACCAATCTAGTTGCTCCTGTATAAACTGGGAATGTAAATGTTTTGATTTGGGTGTCATTTTACATTGATCCAAGTTTTTTTCCGAAGACATGGCCCCTCAGTTTAATCTCTTCAAATGCTTATTTTTTCTTCCAGTATCTTAACTGGACATTCCTTAATTCTTGGCATAAATTAAAGTTCACAAAAATTGGTATTGCTTCAGTCTGTTTTATAGCAATGCTCCTCAGCACCTGCATTGTACTTGGAATTGCTGCCTCCTGTTAATGTGGGGTTACATGTATTGGTAGCATATTTAAATGTAAATTTAGTCCCGTCACTCCTACCATTGGGAAGGCCTGTGCTGCTTCCAAATGGATCTCATTCCTTCTTGCAAATCCTGGCTTTTTGACATTGTGTAAACGTTGAAAACACAAAAAGCTGGTACACGAACACAAACGGCAACTGTAGTCTGTAAAAAAACACGCTTTATTCCTTAAGCACTAAGATAGCTTTTCATACGCACTGTGTACGAACTTCATCAGAGGGTAAATTAATTAGTTAGCTACATCCTTTAAGTAACTTCCTGTTAATCAGCTGATGTTCCGTTAGTTATTATATTAAGGTTTTAAACACTTTTAAAATAAAATAGAACAAATAATTTAAACAGTTTAAAAACCAGCATCAATTCATAAACTTTTAGAAACCTTTTAAAACAAGCATCAATTAATAAATTCCAAATAATAAATTATTGGAATAAACATAAAAAAATAGCTTTTAGCAAATCACTAAATTAATAATAATATATTGATAAGTTCTACTATTCAGATTAATGTTCCTGTATAATAAACATATATTTCTCCCTGTATAATAAACATATATAACTAATATCCCAGAGCCATATTAAAATATATGAAAACCAATATATCATCTGTTTATACAGACATAATACCTGTTTAAAACTGTGTAATAAACAGATACCATGTTATTTAGTAATCAAAATATACACATTTACACAGCTTATAACTGGTAGAATTAGATAAAGTATACCACAAGTATATATACATGCTTATTTTAGAAAAGTATATAGTATACTTATATAACAAATGTATATAGAAATTAGTATATCATATGTATATAATGCCAAAGAGGTAGAGAGGAGGGGGGGGGGGGAAGAGGGGAAAAAAAGGAATTACCTTGTAAGGCTGCGGAGTTTTAAGATAGGCATAATGGAACAGATATCATTTAATCCGGGTAGGCAATATGAAAATAATCTAATTTGCCAAATAAGTTCTAAACGTTCCAATTGTAATTCAATTGGTCCCCCTCTAATAGTTGGTATAAGTTGATCCAATATCCAAAATTTAAAATTATGATCTGGAAATTCACAAATATGCCTTGCAAGAGCATTCTCATCATTACATTTTTTAATGTTGTACACATGCTCATATATTCTATCTCGAAGTCTTCTAATAGTTTTGCCCACATAAAAACAGTGGCATGTCTGACATTGCCACATATATAACCATCTTTGAATTACAGTTGTTTTTGAATTTACTTAAGGTAAATCCATTTATTTTGACAATTTGCCCAACATGAATATATTTACAATACGGACACTTGCCACATATCGACATATTTTTAGAGCTGGAAGTTATGTTATTATTATTGATAGCATCCAATATTTGTTTAAAGTTTTTATCGTGCCTTATTGTAATTTTGGGTTTGTCACCTAATTTTAATTCCTTATTTTCCTTCAAAATGTTCCAATTTTTATAAAAAATATTTCTCATTAATGAAAAATCGGAACAATATGCGAGCGTCAGACTGTATTCAAAAGGTAATGCCGTCACACTCAAATTAATGCTAGGGCTATTCAACTGATCTGGGCTAACTGTAGAAAATGGAGAAGTTCCAGCTCTCCACAAGATAGGTTTGTAAAACCCATTATTTCTTTTACCAATTACTTCATCCATAATGTTGTCTATGAAGTTACTTGGGTATGCTCTATTCAGAAACATACTTCTTAAATTATTACACTCGCCCACAAATTCTTCTAAATTGCTAACCATTCTGGCTGCTCTCACAGCCTGACTTTTGACCACCGATTTCTTTTGATGAATGGGATGAGCACTTGTAAAGTGCAGAAAGGTATTCGAGTAGGAAGCCTTCCTATATATTCTAGATCTGCTCCTACTGAGCCTCCCAAAATAGGTTGGTAAATCCCTCTTATTCTCTTTCACTTCACTTATAAGATCTAATACTAAGGTGGATGGATAACCTCTCTTAAACGTATCTTCCAACCTACTACACTCAATGTTTAAGTCCACGTCAGTGGTCACCATATGGGCTGCCCTGACCAGTTGGCCCTTGACCACTGACAGTTTCTGGAAGAGTGGATGGTTGCTAGTAAAGTGAAGTAAGGCATTGGAGTAGGTCTCTTTTTTTCTATAGATCTTTGCAATATAACGTTTGTATGGTCTTTGCTAAGGTCTACATCTAAGTATGCTATTCTTTCCTTTTCAAACACGTGAATTTTAAGAAATTAGTATTCAAATAAGTTACTAACTTGGATGCCTCCTGTTCACCATCCACTAACATAAATGTCATCCAAGAAGCGTGTGTAAAAGACTATTTTCCCTTGGATGTCAGGCTTCCTTAAAATATACTCCCTCTCCCAATATGCCATCACTAAGTTAGCAACACTGGCTCCACAGGGGGACCCCATCGCCACCCCTGTTTTTTGTATATACAACTTGTTGTTCAGTGTAAGATAGTGGTTAACACTGTCCAAAAGTTCACATCGTAGAGTAATTTGGGAGGGTGGGGTCCCCAATTCGCCCAACAGTAACATAATCCATTCTATTCCTTCATCCTGTGGAATGGAAGTGTATAAATCCTTGACATAGATTGTAAGGAAATTAAGGTCATTTCTAAAGCCTATTTTTTGCATATTTGCTAGAAATGACCAAGAATCCTTACATATTTGGGTCTGCTGTTGTACATATTTTTTAAGGTAGAAGTCTATGAATTTCGCTAAGGGGTATGTTATACTATTCCTAGCATCTACCAATGGTCTCATGGGAGGGTCTTCAATGGATTTATGTATCTTAGGTATCCCAAATAATATTGGGAGCCTAGGTGAAAGCATATTAAAAAAATTGTATGTATTCAAGTCTATTCTGGCTTCAATAAACAGTTCTTCAAGGTGGGACCGAATTCTACTATATGCTATATTTAATTGATTTCTTGATACTTCCTCAAGTTATGGACATGACTATTTTTTTCATTCTTTCCATATAGTAGTCAATGTCCATAATGACTAATCCACCCCCCTCTTTCCATATAGTCAACGTCCATAATGACTAATCCACCCCCCTTGTCTGGTTGCATGACTCTAACATGTGCCTCCCTGACCAGAAGGGCCTGTTTTTCTTCACTAGTGACTGTAATTGAAATGTGATTTTATTTTTAAAAAGGAAGTTTGTTGATTCTTGTTGTTTGTCTGAAGAAGTCCTGCTGGGAGCAGGACGAAAAGTGGAAATTAAAAGTGAAGGCTTTACTTTTTAAAACTTTCATGTTTTGCTTGTTCCATTGAAGGTGGTTATCGATACCATTTGGATTGTTTTAATAGATGTGGTGCAGTGAGGGCATGTTCATTTGTTTGTTTTTTTTCTAGTTTGTTTTTTGTTTGGATTTCTATCCTTTTATAGATGTTGCTTCACAGTTGTGAAGACTCATTCTTATCTGAAAAGTTTAACCACTTGCGTTTGTGCTTTCAGATTCTCACCTGAACTGTCAATTTTAAATCCTCCAATAAAAGTGAATGAGATGCCTTTAAAAAGATTTCTGGGTGGTGGGATGTAACCATAACCCATTAAGCTGTTTAATAGAAAAGGCTAAGACACCAGCCCTGGAATTTGCCCTTTGTCAAGGCTCAGCTGCTTGTGATTTGCCATTTTCCCGGTTCCTAGAGTGTAATTGGTCAGTAAAGTGTGAACCATAGAGGAAGAATCTATTATGGCTTTAACAGATTCTCCTTAGTTCTATATGACTTCCTTACCTTTGTTCTATTGCCATGATTAATTTTTTTGTGTGGCTATAAACATAGATTACAATACATGTTGGAAGGCCAATTATTGGTCTATAGTTAAGATTGCTTGCAGGTTCCTTCTCGGATTTTTTTCCTAGCAACCTGCTTGGTATCTGTTTAGGGCTGTGCATTGCATTCTGGGTGACATTGTGATAGAACACCACAGTATGGTGGCCTCTGATTAGGACCTTGACTGAGATCCAGAAATCCAGTCTACAGCGCCTTGCAAAGGTATGCAGTGAAACCCATATAGCAGCAGCACATAGCTGGCATTCTTGAAAAATTATTTGGCCTGCTTGCTGTACTCTGCCATAATGCTGATTTGTCTTTTATTTTGAATTGAAGTTTTTTATTCTAGGTTTGGTTACTTCTGTCTTGGATTTGTTTTAAGTTTTCTGTTCTGTTGTGGCGCTTGAGTTGCCCGCCCCTACTATAAATCTGATTTTTGGGCACTCCTCCCAGTCCCATCTCATCAGCTCATTCTACTGAGTACAGAGTGATCATTTGGGAAAGCCCACCCTCTTAGATTCTCAACTTTGAATTGTTTTCTATTTTCTCCCTTCCCACTTAAAAAAAAAAAGTATTCCGCTGCTTTTACTGTACTTCCTGCTTTATTTTTTGCTGCTTGTTAAATGTTCAATTGCAATCATTCTGTTGCATTTATTACTGCTTGTTAGCCTGATTAAATTGCAACTGTTTCTAAGCCTTTTAGTTTAAGCACATGGGCTTCAGGCCAGCTTTACATTTAAGGTTTGTGGTCTACCCTCTCTTGGGAGGAGAGGGTAGCCTCTTCCCTTCTGAACTGGGAGTTACTGGTTGAAGGCTTATTGTGCCTGCTTATTTAAAATTATTTCTGAAATTGTTGCACCTTGTTTAGCATAGACTAGATTCGGACCTGATGAATTTTGCTTTTGTATAACTTGAGGAAAAAATCAGGCCATCTTTTGTTGAGGGTTCCTCTGCACTCTAGCAAGAGTGTGAAGTTGCAATTCATCTGATTTGAAGATTGCATGAACAGGGCTCACTTTCAAGCTTTATTGGTTAATTTGTTTAAATTGGTTTGCTCTTGTTTGCTCCATAAGCTCCGCATTTGCGTGGTTGGTGCTTGCTTGCACATCACACACTGCCGAGCAGCGGTGGGCCCCATTGGTGGTTATAGATGCAAACACTTCTGCCTGCAAATTTTCCCTTCGTGTTCTGCTGCTACACAGGTGAGTTCTTGTGATAGTCCCTCACTGACAGGTGATAGTCAGTGAAGCTCTCTTGGTACCAACACAGATCCTACCCACTAGCCCTTCATTTTGTTTTGTCCACTTCTGGCCTACCTGGCCCTGTCCTTTGTTTTCTGACCAACTTGCCTAGCATTATGGGCAATTTCCCACTTTCTAGCCATCCTGGTTGACATGGGCATCCTAAGGCAATGTAGCAATTGCCTCGTGTACACTGATAACCCACTTCTAATCCAACACACTCATTGAGATGCATCTACATCAAAAACCTAGAAATCCTGCTTACTTGCCAGTCTCTAAGCAGGTTATCAGCATGCACACCACCTTCTGCATCTACAAAACCAGCAGCACACAGACCTACATATGTGGAGGTCCTTGACCCAATGCTTACCTAAACATCCGAGATCTCCCAAACACGGTTCACATAATGCATCTTCTGCAGAACATGACAATACATCACACACCAGTGTCTCATCAGTCAAGCCCCCAAGGCATAACAAAAACATCTTGGTAGGAGGCGGCTCACTTGAGAAGATGTCTCTCACCAGGTTGGATAGGGAAAAAGTCACTGTCAGGTGCCAGGATATGCCACATCACATGCACTCCTGTCTCAACGGGCACTGCCATGACTCCATCATAGTCTGTTGGTGTGAACGACTTGAGACTTGCCTCACTGGACTATATGAAGAGACCTTTTATTTAACTTTTGATTAGAAAGTCAGACTAGGACGGAACAACCTATTTTCAGCAGAGGCCCAGGATGAAATGCTCCAGATGCATGTTTGTGGAATGTGGGAGGAAACAAGAGTACCCAAAGGAAATCTATGCAAATGCAGGGAGGACATGCAGACTCTCAACAGAAGGCAGGCCAGTCGAGAATCTAACTGGAGAGCCTCTTGCTGTGAGGTGACACTAACTGTTGCACCACTGCACTGCCCAACTTGACTGAGCACTCTTATGCATCTCGGGCAGGTATTATCCCTAGCCTTAAGCAGCATTTTACCTTCGCCTAGGATGATACCACAATACAAAGTGACTTCAACTGGCTTAGTTTCTGGTTAAAGGGAATCTGGTATGATGTCAGCCTGGGATGACCTGATCGCCAGACTTCAGTGCTTTGCTAGAGATGGTCTTCATCTGTCAACCTTGGGATTTCAGTTAGTGGCTAAGGCTCTTGTCACCCCCATAGTGCCTTTTTTAGCCAACCTCACAAGAACAAAATTCCAGATGTAAAAATATCCTCAAAACCTCAAAGTTATGCTGCTAAATGCTAGGAGTCTAAACCAGAATCTGCACCCACTGGAAGCAGTCCTCACCTTGGAAGATGCTAATATTTCTGCAGTCACTGAGACCTGGTTTAAGGCTGCGGAGAGTACCCCAGCTATACTGGGTTAAATTTCCTTCCACACATTCAGACAAACTGAAGGTGAGAACTGCAGGAGGTGATGTATCAATATTCATTAGATATACACCTCTAGATTGGTTAAACAGCTTTATTCCCTTGAATTGTTTCAGGTGCAATTGACTGTGTAGGCAAGACCCCTCTTCAGGTAATTGTCAGCTATTGAACCGCCTCCATGAATCAGTACATTAACTTGGCCTACTTTGATCTACTTGAGTCAATCAGGATACAACCACTCTGGTTTTGGGTGACTAATTACCCATCCATTGACTAGAGCACTTATAATGTACCTAAATCGCTTGCCGAAAGATTCCTAGACTTCATCTTCCAGTGCCCTGGACCAGCTGATTACACCCCCACAAGGAGCTCAAACATCCTGGATCCAGTGCTCCCCAACATGGGGAGCTGCTGCACCAGCCCCAGTGTGGCCATCCCTGGTGAGATCTGAGCACAATCTGTCATGATGGGAGTAACTATAACATGACGCCCCATTTGCAACAAGTGGATTAAAACTTCAAGGCCAAGTACAACCTCATAGCCCCTCCCCCCAACTCATAGCCTTTCCTCACTTTGAATGACAACTACCATTAATGGGCTATAAAACAGGAGAAGGAAATTGCTTCCTAAAAGTAGGAAGCAATGGTCTCAAAACTGGAAACACTCCCTCAACCTAAACAAATAAGTCTCCTAGTGATGTCCACCAAAGCTAGCCACGAATCCAAATGAGATTTCTTAACAGAGGATAAGGAGTTTTTTGGTTACATCCCTAACCTCAAAGGTAGGGCCCATGTTAGTTCCAAACTATTAATGGTACTACATAAACAGAACCTGTGAATATAGCATATATGCTGGCTGATGGGCTCAGTGAAAATTTCACTCCCCTGTCCGTGCCACATATACTCCAAAGCATCCCCAACACCCATTTCCCACTTAGTATCTCAGAGGAGCAGGTCTTAAATGCCCTCTCAAAGGCCAAAGACGCAGCTTCTATGGGAACTGACAATACCCTGGGCTATTGCAGATTCCCATTTTAACCCATGTACATCACCATTGGGCACACTTTTCAATTACAGCCTAAGCACTGGCTTTGTCCCAGTGGAATGGAAAACTGCCATAGTTATCCCTTTACACAAAAGGGTGCCATCCACAGACCCCCTGGAACTATAGACCCATTTGTCTGACCAGCCTTGTATGCAAGGTATTGGAACAAATTATCATGGACCTTGTTAAAGATGTAGGAAATCTCAAAACATTTGACCCCACTCAGTTTGGCTTTCAGGGATGATCATGCCTGTTAAATTTGGTGGACTTTGAGAGTCACCAAAGCCCTAGACGAGGGCATATCTGTGCATACGTTCTACCTAGAGGTAGCCAAGGCCTTTGACAATCTCCCACTCAGGCATCCATTAAACTAAAAGTCAATAGTGGGAAGACTAATAAACAGTCCAGTCCTCTATGCGATGTAAAAATACACACTTATTTAAATATTAAAATCCATAAAACTCATCCCTTCTCTACCCGAAGGGCTTTAACCATCAAAACAGGTTTAATTGTAATATAATCATTTAAACCAGGAGAATCATTGGATTTTAACCTTAACTGCCACATCAATTCTTTAATATTTTTCAAATCAACCCCTCTGGGGTTGAGTTTTATGGATTTTAATATTTAAATGTGTGTGTGGATTTAAGTTAATTATTCAGTTAGATAATTAGTGTTTTTATTGATATTGTAGGAGTGATTTTTTATTTGATTGTCTTGTTTCCATGAAAGCGCTTATTGCCGTGTGTTTATTGAAACTTGCTGTGGATTAAACTTTTTACATTGCATCATTAAACTCACCCAGGCGGGTATCTATCCATATTTTGTCAGCTCCCTGAAATATGGTCAAAATAGGTGACTCCACCTCCAACACACCCGTAACCAGTTGTGTTCCACGGGTTCTGTTCTGGGACGACTCCTGCTCAATCTACTTCTCTGAAGTAAAGGCTAAAACTAAAGAACTGTGGCTGACAGTTTGACTAAAAACTTGGAGCGATCATTGAAACCCTGAGTGATCTCAACATCCTGCAAGATGATCTTGTATAGACTGGTGCCAAACTCGTGATAATGCATTTTTTGCATTAAGTTGATCATTCCCTTCAACAAGGGTTATGTTCCTACAAACTATGGGCACACAGGTTGACGGCATCCTTAACTTAGATCACCATATCGCCACAGTGGTAAAGGTATTTTAATATTTCTTGTAAGGGCATTGCCTCCAGAAGGAGGTTATAGCCCCCTTGTAACTCGTCCCTCATCAGGCCAATAATGGACTACAATGCTCCCTTTGGGGTATGTCCCTTTCCAAGCACCTGTAGCAACTGGAGAGACCACAGATTCCTTGCAAAGAAAATTAAGGGTCTTCAAGATCAGTTTTATGTGGATGTGGCCTTTGTGTTGTACAGTCTGGTCAAAGGCGACCTGTGCTTTGCATATAGAGCAATCCCTGACCCAATGTTAATGGAAATTATGCACATAAATGGCACATGGGTCACTCGCTCAAAGGACCTTAACCTAGTATGGGACATTAACTGAACTTGCTGGAGACAGATTTCTTCGAGGTTGCCCCACCTTTGGAATGACCTTCCAATTCATGTTAAAGACCCCATTGGCCCGATTTGTGTTTGTACAACTGGATGGGTAACCGGAAATTCACCCTGAGGTTCCACCTGTCACTGTTTTTGGGCAATAGCTGGTGATTTTAGTATCTGCTTGAACCAGGCACTCTTTGGAACATGGGGTTTAAATTGGCTAGGGTTGTAAAAGCCCTGGGGCCATTAGCCTAGTAACCTTCTGTGTTTCTATGACAGAAATATCCACTGCCCTTCTGGAGTGAGCTTTGGATTTAGATGAAAGGGACCAATTTTAAGTAGGTAAAAATGAATGAATGAGATGCAATTGGAAAACCAAATGGTACGATTTACTTAATCATTCTTGTAAAAAATGAATTCATGTCTGCCCATTTTGTATACTCAAAGTAGAATCTCAACGGCCTCTAACATGCAGCCAAATTTCAGAGGTGGATGATTGTGGGGTACAAAGCAAAAGTTCACCCTTTTAAGAACCCCTTTCACTCCCTGGGGAGTGAAGGATTGACAAAGCTGCCTGGAATCAGAAATGACTGCTAAATGACTAATTGTGGAAAAGCTAGATCTTGTCAAAAGAATAATAATGAAATGGGTCCTGAAAATGCATGTAGGCAATATTCCATTAAGAGCCTGTTCATTTGCTCATGTGCAGCATAACTGGGCTGCTTCTGAAAAGCAGCACATGTTCATTTCAGGTTGGTTATGTATGGGAGCATCTCGAATCAGAAGATTCAAAGATGAGACCACAACAAAATGAACCACACTTGTGCCAAAATGTGGTTGAGGGTAACCCTCTACACAATTTGGCTGTGTGGAATTTACATTGGGGGAGGAAGAGGGATGGCAGAGGGAGACTTGCATCCTTCATTCCCTCCCTTTTATAGGCGAAGGGCAAAACAGTTGCTGTCCTTGATGTATGACTAATGCAAATGTGATGAAGCAAGCCTTCCAATGTTGGAACAAGATCTGTGCTCAGTGGATTGTGACCATGAGGTGTTAGGATACACCATCTGAATCTATCTGACTTGGGATGAGAGTAGCCAGTAAAGCATTTTGAATGATTACCCATTCCTGTGTTAATATGGTTACCTGACGCAGGTTAAGACCTGGTTCCACCTTTTCTGATTCACTTCTACCATATCCATGTGGAAGGAAATCCTGAAAGATCCACATTACTAGGAGGGCCACCCTCTCCAGTTCACTTATGTGAAGATGGCCTCATACTGGGGCCATGTTCCTTTGACTTTGTATTCTGAATGATGGGTGCAGTTTTGAGGTACTTGATACTGTGAATGACCTAGAAAGTATTCACTGAAAACAAGATTGAGGAGCCCAATTGTGATTTCATCTTTAGTTGATACTCCAACTTTACCTGCCTGTAGGAATAATTCAGAGACTTCTGGTGGTAGAGTAGCAGCAGGTCATTCAGATAAGGGGAGAAGATTTCTCCAAAGCCTCATACAAGAGGCAACCCACTGCCACAAACTTGCTCGACACCCTGGGCTGTGGTAGATTCCAGTGGCAGAGTTCAAAACTGAAGGGCCATGTCTGACCATACCGCACAACCTCTTAGTACAAGAAATTTGGACAAAGCCTGAAAAAATCGGGGGGGGGGGGGGGGGGCAAAGGCCCAAAAATGGGGACAGATTTTAAATATTGCTCTAAACTTGGAAGGTTGGTAGAATAACAGGGTTTGTTTTAACATACATTTTCTGAAGGATTTGAAGTCTGAAAGACAATTGTACATTTAGTGACTTCAGTCCTCAGATCATCCCAGTGATTTGCCAGAAAAAAACTAATTTTGAATAGACCAAAAAGAGGCATAACTCTGGAAAGTTGAGAGGTATGTCTCTGGCCCAGAAGTGACAAGAACCTTAAAGCTTCTGTAGTTTGTATGTATAGATACAAATTGAGGGCTCCAAAAAGCACATCCAGTCACTTTCCTGAAGATATGAAAGTCTGGGCTGCAACATGACAATCTGAAACTCTCCTGACTGCAACTGGTTTACACGGAGATTTAACCTATCCCGGAGGTCCTTGGTCATTTTGGGAAGCAGAAAAAATCTTTAACCAGGCCTTGTCCTCTGGTTTGGTGAGACCACCGTGGATGGCAACTTTGGAAAGGTTTGACTTCTGCCTTTAAGGTAGGAAGTGAAATAGTGCGGGGGACAGATCTAGTATTTTGAGAGCGGAATTGGTCTTAATATTTTCTGACCCAGTTGCCCTGTGGTGGTCTGTCATTGGACAGGGGGGTGGAGAGTACTGCCGACTGCCACTAGGGGTGGAACAGTCAGGCAAGTCCACAGGAAGTTTGCTGCCTTCTTTGAAAGAAACTGCGTAAACCTTAGCTCCATGGAGTCCCACTGCCCTTGAGGTGATTGCTATTGAAGGGCTCTGATCCTCCAAAAAGTGGTTTAAGGCTGCCATTGGGATTTTTTTAAACCAGAAGTTCTTGGGTCCTTTTGATTAAGGAGGGTTTCAGAGAGACTCTGAATTTGTCCCTAGCTGTAGATTTATACCCTTTTGTCTGCTTTCTAACCAGTTTATCCTCCACCTTGAGTCCAAAGAAAGAAAACCCATGAAGGGGTGTTTGTAAATGAGACCTTGACATTCATCTAGCTCACATTGGTAAGGTTTTATATTTATTGGGTAGTTTAAGCCTCATATGGTTTAAGTATCCAGTGTGTCTGCACATTTCTCCTTCCTGTCCATTGTTTTAGGCAGATTTTAGGCAGAATTTCACTGTCATGAGTAGTAGTCTCTTGGCCACTCACACTCACTACCACCTTTTGAATCTGCAAGGGAATCCTTACTCCAATATGCTCTTTCCTTAGGAGTTCAGTGTCTTGTTCCCTTGGAATGGGCTCAGTCACACTGCGTTCTCCCTGGCATTTGATCATATTGTTGGTGTGGGGAACCATTTAAGATGAAGATGCAGCAGTTTGAAATGTCTCGCTCTACTGATGAAAGGCAGATCCACCAAAACAAACCAGCAATAAAAACCACAGCACCACGGAGAAAGAGACAGACATCCAACCAAAAAGTTTTTTTTTAAACCAGCTTTAATCCTAAAGTATAAATGCTTTTGTTTTTGTACACCAAATCTTCAGATGCATTAAATCCAAACAGAACTTTCTAACACCCACGATCCGTTACATCAGCCAGAAAGCTAGTCAAATTTTAAAGGCATATACACACCATGACAGAGAATATATACAAGTACAAATAGTATTTTTTGCACTTGTCCTAAAAAAAATTAAATTATAAATAAGTAAAAATATATATTGCAGTAATTCTGTTAGTAATGTTCCAAAGATTTTAGTTTTAAAACTGGAGCTTTACGGATCCTATTCAAACCAGGGTGCCTGTAGGCTTCAAGCCTAATCTGCCAAAAGCTCCCATTGCTCCAAGGTTGACCACAGACCACCCCTTAGGAACTTCTCCACCTTTTCTACTTGAAGTAATGTGCTTCATCATAAGGTGCCTATAAAGGGCATTAGTCATTTTTTTTCTGATTTCATAAACCTGCTTGTAAATGCGGTTGTGCAACTTTCGCTCAGTTTTTCCTATGTAATAAACGTGACATCTAGCTCCGTAAATAATTCCTGCTGTCGGAGTTGTATCTTCCTGTTAAAAAAATCTTCCTCAGGTTAATCCTGTCCCCCTCCAGGATATATTTAAATGTACTGCACATTCCTCATTTAACCATTTTGCTCCCAAGTGGCACCTGTTTATTTTCCAATATGTCCTTAAAGATGTGACCCCCTTCTATAAATAACAATAGGGTGAGTCCCCATGATTTGCCAAGTCCATGTTTTTCCCTAAAAATATTCCAATTCTTGTTTAAAATCCAATTGACCTTATTACTTTCCATGTTGTATGTAGTTAACATAGCTCCTGCATATTTTCATTACGTGACCCTGTTTACCATCCCAGTATCACCCAGTCTGTTCTCCATTGTTAAAATAGGTTGGTAAGCCCCTATTTCCCTCTTATACACTGTTCTCTTTAATATCCTGCAACACTTTTGCCGGGTACCCCCTTCTACTGAACATCCTGATCAACCGTTCCAATTCCTTGCTGAAACCAATTTCCATTGTACTCATTCGGGCTGCCCTCACAATCTGTCCTTTCACCACTGCTTTTTTTGTTTAAATGGGTGTAATGAAAGTGTTAAGAGTAAGTGGGCTTATGATAAACCCTAGCCATGTAACCCGCCTGCTCAAAATCCTTTTCGATCACGTCCAAATAGGGCATTCTATCCCTGCTGCTAGTATGTGTAAATTGCAAAAAATCCATACTGCCTTTGATGTACTGCAAGAATTGTTCCAAGTGTTCCTCATCTTCCTTCCATATAATAAACCATCCAGGTAACGCAGGTATATCTTAATTTTTGGGCAGGAATATAGGGATAGTATTGTGGGTACTCCCATTGTAACCACATTTGCCAGAAAAGAACCCACTGGACTCCATGGCCAAACCCCCCTCTGTATGACTTTCCTTCGAAGTATATAAAATTTTCACACACCTTTCCAGGCATGCATTTATTTCGTCCTCAACAATCCCCTTCCTAAGATAATCCTGTAGAGTCAAAGGCTACCCCATGCGGTATTACTCTGTACAAGTCATGTACATCAATTGACTAATATATCATTTACTGCAAATTCTACACAGTTCAATTTAGCCAAGAAATCAGTCTCAGCATAGATGTTCATCTAATAACAATGTGCTAATGGTATAGTAATGGAGCCCCTCCCATCCACAATAGGTTTTAATGGTGAATTGTTAATGGATTTGTGCACCTTGGGTACCACAAACGTGGGTGTTCGGGGGGGGGGGGCTGCAACAGAGAGGTATTTGAATTCTTCCATACTAATATGCTGTTCAATAAACATGTCCCAGAGTTGCGTTCTAATTGGTGTGTATGGTTTGAGCTCTGACGAGATTTGTTTTTAAGCCTGACCCGCCAACATTTTAAAAATACGATTATAGTACTTTACAAACATTACAACAATCCCCCTCCCTTGTCTGGTTGCATTGCCCCTGGACCACATTCATACAGCAAATTAAATCCCTTAACGTTTTCCATCACGTCGGCACTATATTTTGAAAATGCTTCCCCAACATTAAACAAAAATCAATTTCACAACATTTTTCAAATTGTGACAATAAGGGATGCAGTGGGGGTTGTACAAACTGCTAATTCTAAACCGGTCATTAGAAAATTCTTTATCCTTAAAAAGTTTGTTCGATAGTTTGAACTTTTAACATTCAAGTCCAAAATTACATTGATAAGATCAACAGGTTTTGCCGGTACACAGCTCAAACCCCGTGCAAAAATGTTAGCAACCTTGGTTCCCAATTCTGTCCCAGTGTAATAATAAAGTTAGTCCCCTTCCTGATTATTAATCCTCACCAAACTCCCTGCATGGTTGTTGTGGCTCTCATTCGAAAGAGCCTCATTATGATCCACCAGCATGCTGTTATGTTCCTCTCATTCTCCTGCAGGGTTGGACATTGTTGTACTATCAGTCTATTTGGCTCATTCCTTGAGGTCTCTTTCCATGGGCTGTTTTGTTTCCCTTGCTGTAAGAAATCTGTTCAGACCTCATCTATGAGCATGTTTATGAAATTGGAAAGAGAATTACCACTGCCCTTTATAGGCACCTTATGATGAATGAAACGCATGACTTCAAGTTTACTGCATTAAAGAAGGTGAAGTGCCCGAGGAGTAGTCCGTGGTCAACTTTTAGCACAATGGGAACTTATTTGGCAGATTAGGCTGGAAGCCTACAGGCACCCAGGTTTGAATATGATCAGTATAGCTCTAGTTTTAAAACTTGAATCTTTGTAACATTACAGTTACTGAAATATATATTTTTTTACTTATCTACATAATTTATAATTTCTTATCTTTTAGGACAAGTGTAACAAATACTATTTGATTCCCTTTTGTCATGGTGTGTATATGCCTTTGTTTCTGACTAGCTTTCTGGCTGATGTAATGGATTGTGAGTGTTCCCAACTATGTTGTGAGATTTAAACAGTTCTGTTTGGATTTTTAAATGCATCAAGTTTTTGATGTAGAAAAATGAAAGCGCTTATACTTTCAATGATTAAAGCTGGTTTCAAAAACTTTTTGGTTAGACGTCTCAGTGGTGCTGTGGACTGTTTTTTCTCCTCTACCCTTATCTGTGAAGAGGAGCCTATGGGCCAATTACCCCCATCTCAATTTCCAAAATTTCCCTAAAGTTAAGCTCATCTGGAGGAAACTGAGGTTCCCACCCCGTTAGAGTTCTGAATCCAATGCAAGACCATTGAAGTCTGGACTCTTTGGCATCCTTTTTCTAGCCCTCTTAACAGGAGATTATTCAGAGTGATCTCATGGAGGGTCAAAGTTGCCTTTATAGATCTTTTGAACTTGTAGCATTCATGATTGGTGCCCAAAAGCTTGAGACTGGCATGTTGATAGGGCCAAAGATGGTGGTGAAGCTCTTCTGTCTGGATATGTGGACAAGGTGATTTAATCTTGTTAGAACTTGGAACACTAGAGAGAGGCCTGTGAATGTTAACTGGTACCAAAACCTGCCAGTACTGAGCAGGTAGACATGGTGCCTGCTGGCACTATAGGGCATCGGTCCTGAGTTCCCACCTTCAGACTCTAAGCTGGCTTCAGCCTATACTCAGAATGGAGAGGACTGGGGTCTAGAGAAACTGGGACAGGACTGGGGTCTAGAGAAACTGGGACAATGTTGAGCAAGTCTTCTCTGGGCAGGCACAAACCAGCCTGGTGAAGTAGTATGCAACAAATCTCCCAGTGTCAAAACTGGGTGCAGAGAAGGAACTGTAGAAGTTGACTGGAGTCTAGCCTGTCTGCCCGAGATATTTGGATGGGGGCAGTACACTATGTGAACTGAACACTCTGGGGAAGGGTCTTTATCTTTTATTGAAGTAGCACTTGTGACATTGGCAAGCTTACATTTATATAAAAGTAATCCAACCATATTGAAAAGGTCATATTTACAAACCTAATTTGCATCTATTTATCACAACTAAGCAACATTACACAAATTCATTTTCTGCTGCCTTTTAAACCTCAGTCCTCCAGAACATTCCTCTGCTTGTCTTGTTTCCAAAATTTCCTTTGTGCGTTTTACACATACCCTTTTCTAAAGATCCCACTTCCAGTTCTGTGTCTTACAGTACTAAACGTATAGTTTAGATTTTGGTTTCCATTTTCTAGTAATTGTGTTTTTTTGGCTACCACCAGTATTACTTAAGGCCTTACTGTATCTAGACCATTCAGATCCCAGCCCAAACATTTCCTTAACTACTCATTTGCTCACCCAGTTTTCTTGACTGTATTCTGTAGTAAATTTTTAGTCTGCCAACTCGTACTTTCAAAACTTATGTTCAGTTTCAAAACTCAGAGTACAGTATGATTAGGATATAAAATTACCTCTGGAAGCTTGTTGGGCAAAAATCCTAAATCTAGATTTTTGTGCATTTGAGAGCCATATACATGTCATCCCATTCTTTGCGAATTGCACATATAATCTCCATTTCTATCCTGTGATTCCTATAGTTGTACTGTAATGTTTTATATGCACCATTAATTATCACCTTTTTAACAGTGGCTTCTGTTCTAGAGTTATCTAAAAACTCACCCAATGCAGGTCTTTCATTTAGAATTCCCTCATCACTTTCTGACTATTCATCCCTGATTGGGAAGGCAGTTACTAGCCTGCAAATGAAGTGTCTTGGCCTCTTTCTGTTCTTGGGTTTCCCTATCTAATTTGTTCCTAATAACTTTATTCCTTTGCCGTCTTCCTCCAGTAAATTCAAGACCCCTCTTTCTGTTGTGTACCCCTAATTGCAGTCATCTCTATCAGCAGAATGCCTTCTCCATTGCTGTATTGGTCTGGTTCATGTATAGATTATATTCGACTGTACTGACTTAAGGATCTGCATCCATAATGGCATTCTTTCCTAATTTCTTGAATTACCCGATTTGTCATCCCTTTCCACTTGAATTGTAGCCTTTTGCTTGTGTTGCAAGAGCCTTAACTGTGTAGCTCTTCAAATTCTGTAATTCTAAACATACTGAAAGGATCAGCTTGTCCCACTTGAATCTTGCCCTTTTCCCCTACCAAATAAGACGCGTGCTAGCCACAACTTCTGGTTGAAAAAATACCTGACCAATGTTTAAAACTTGCCATCCATAGGCAAACAAAAGCTGCGAAACTGGATTATCTTTAGTCTTTTCCCACATACCCTTGGTAGTCACAAAGAATTCCTTTTTAATCCATGCCCTTAAGTACTTTTATCATGTCACCACAAATCTGGGTATTGCTGAACAAAGTCATATGTAGGTACAACATTTATAGCTAATTAGCCTTCGTTTTATCTCAAGTTTTATGTACCAGAAAAACCTGCAACTGTCTCGGACTATTACACAAAACTGTCCTTTTCTGGTTCCATCCGGTACAAAATATCTGCAAATAGACTGGAACACCATAACAATTGTATCTTGAATTTGAGTCACTTAGTTCTTTGCCAGTTGTTTTAAATATAACAAAATTAAAGGGGAAAAGGTGACCCCCCCCCCCCCCTGCCCAGTTCCTCTGTTCACACAACTCGGACAGAAACCTTCACACTTTCATTTTTGTCTATGGTCCCTTATATATCCTAGTTAATCCTACTGTATCAGGAAATACAAATGTTTTCATTGCCCTACTCAAAATCGAAGCTTACTCTGTCAAGTCTCTGCATTAAGACTCACCAATAACAGCATTATTTTCTTACATTTTGCTTTCCTCTTGTTAATCATTGCTAATGTTAAATATTTGCCTCCATTTCACAAACCACATTGGTCCTTGTCTCGTTTTTTTTTTTTTTTGGAATCCCCTTTGCCATTCTTTTAGCCATTATAAGACATAAATACTGTCTTTGGGTGTTACAGCCGCCAATATTTTCCAGGATGTTGGTGCCTCCCCTCTTTTTAACACTGTTGACTTACCAGATCTTTATCATTTTCTTTCCTCCTAGCTTCCAAACTTCCCAGAATACCATCTTTCTGGAGACTTTCTTGCAGATTTGTTACACATTGCCGTTTTTGACATAATCTGTCTTGACTATTAGTTGTTGAGGCTTACCTGCCTATAACATTGGCATACTCAAATAGTGCTTTTTCTTGATTTTTTTTCCCACTTTGCTTTATACAAATTTTTCAAAAAATGTCCAATGTCTCTAATACTGCTACAGGATCACTTATTTTTCTTGTAGGCTCCCTGAGTTTGGCAATGACCCTTTCTAGCTTCTTGCCCAAGTCATTGTGCCAAAAATTGTTGTGCTCTTAAATACCAAAACGTTGCTTAACGGCAATCTTTCTAAACTCTTGCATAACCAGGTTCTCCCTGTCAGCCCTTCTAAATATTAACTGTTTCTACTCTAGTTTTAGACTTCACTTTCATTCTATCCCACTTGGTAGCTATAACTTCTGGAGGACTTTCTTTCCTAATAACTCCAGGACAAATTGCTATCCATGCCTTTAATTTTCCCTAACTGGTAGGTAGAGAAGAACCAGTATCTCATTTTTATTTAGTTACCCTGCATTTTTCTTTTAGTCTTTAGAAACTATATTTTTCTATGCATTTTTATCTTTGTAATTATTGGCACATCTAAAATATTGAAGTGTAAGTTCTGAATTAAATGTACATGCTCCTGTGAAATTTGTCAAGTCCAGCCCAATTGGAACTTGGAATATGTAAATTGAGTTCCTATTGCTGAATTCATTGGTAGGGTGGCCTAATGGTTAAGGTGTTTGCCTTACAAACACAAGGTGCAGTGTTTGAGTCTCACAAGGGATAATTGGCTAGGCTTAAAATGGCTCGCAAGAGCAGTTAGCTTAGCACTGATCTATGAACTTCTTGTACTAAACATTTTCATACATTTCTTCAGGCATCTATCCTCTTACATTTTCCCTTCTAGGCCCCCTAGATTTATCCTAATTGTTGCCAGTCAAATTCCAATCCCCACTAAGTCTGATTCTTGCTGAAAGCAGATTTTTCCCCTCAAATATTTTAAGCTCCAAACAGTTTTAGGTAGAATATAAATGTATGCTAGTGTAATCCTCATCCTTTGCCAATATCCCTTTACTACAAATCTCTCATCTTTCCTTTCTAACCACTGGAGCCCCAATAGTAGTAAGTACTTTTTCATTTGTCCCCAATATTCTGCAGAATATCCAACCTGAAATCTTTTATTGAACACATGCTTGATTTCCAAATTGGCCTCCTGTAGTATTACTATTTGTACTCTGCATTTTTTAATACAATTTCCTCTGTACCAGAGTCATCCACATTCCCAGATAATATGGAAAGTGTCACAAATATGATGGCCATTATTCCCACTTATTATGCATGGCAGCTTTTTAAATGCATTTCCAGCTTCTTTGCATGCACCCATTAATGTTTGGTGGGCTGATCCTTTAATACGGTGTTTTCTTAGCATTGGAAACTCATTTTATTAGGCTTAATAAAAGCCCTGTAAAAAAAAAAACCTTGTTAACTTAATGCAAGTGCACACAACTATGTACATCTTCAAAAAATGTTTAACCCTCCTAATGGCAACATATGTGCCCAGTAGACAGTTGCTAACAGTCCCTAATTCACCTGAAATTGGTTATCCATCCACTGTTTGGCCTACTTGCTGTACTCTGCCTGAATATTGCTGATCCCTGGGTGCATTTTTTTCCCTCCCATCCACCCAAATGTTTTCTTAAACTTGATGGCTTTTGAGTTGCCTGCCTTTACTATAAAGCTAATTTTTGGGCCCTCATCCCAGTCACTCATCAGCTCATTCTATTGAGTATAGAGATCATTTGGGCAGCCTCACCCCTTTTTCTCAAACTTGAATTATCTTCTGTTTCTTCCCTTCTCTCAACCTAAAAAAAGTTGCACGCTATTCAGCTGCTTTTACTGCATTTGTTTCCACTTTATGTTGCTTAAGTGTTAAGTTTCATTTTTTCTGCATTTATTACTGTTAGTAGCCTGATAAATTGTAACTGTTCTAAGCCTCTTGGTTTAAGCATTTAGGCTTCAGGTCAGTTTTACATTAGGAAGGTTTGTGGTATATACTCTTGTGGCAGGAAGAGGTAGCTTGTATCAAGTTGAGGAAGTACCGGTTGAAAGCTTAGTACATCTGTTCAAAGTGTCTTTGGGTTTAAGCACTTTGGCTTCAGACCAGTTATTTTACAATAAGGTTTGTAGTTTCCATTCTTGAAGGAGAGGGTAGCTTCTGCCCTTCTGAGCTGGGAATTGCTGGTTGAAGGCTTATGCCTGCTTATTTGAACATTTTTCTGAAGTTGGTGCATTTTGTTTGCTGTAGCATAGACCAGATTCAGACCTGAATCTACCTGGGTGTAACTTTAGCACTAAACCAGACCATCTTTTGGAGGGTTCCCCTGGACCCTAATGGCAGGAGTGTGCTGTTGGATCTTGTTTGAAGGTTGCTGGAACAGGGCTCAGTTTTGAGCTTTTTATTTAATTAGATTAGTTTGTGCTAGTTTGCTACATAGCACCACATTTGAGTACTGTACTGCCATGCAACATTTGGCACCGTTGGACGTTATATACGCAAACACTTGCCTGTGAACCTTCCCTTATTTATTTTATTTTATTTTTTATTTTACATTTGTTGACCGGGCTAGTCTAGCTGGATATATGTCCCTTTTCAGTAGAGGCCCGGGGAGAAAAGCTCCACACATACATAATAATGAACAGACAGACATATTGTTAATAAAGACATACAATAAAAATAGAAATATAAATCAGTTTGTTAATAAAGTAACATATATTAAGGAACTCAAACAGTTTAATATCATACATAATGTTTGGTCAGTTTCAAAGCATTTTACCTAGTACATAAAGGTTATGCAATAAGGCATTTGCCATATGGATAACAGTTGAAGCTCAGAAGGGTAGAGTAGTAGAAGGAGAATGTAAGATGAATAAAAGGGAAGAGGCAGGGGTTAGGAAGAGAGAGAGGAAAAGAAGGAAGACAGTCAGGAGGAGGTGGGAGAGATGGGAGAAGTAGGTCAGAGCATAGTGGGACAGCAAGGGAAAAGAAACAGGGTAGTTGCTAATTAATAAGCAAAAGAAGGGTAAAAGGAAAAGAGAGGGTGGAGAGATGGAAGTTAGCCTGCAGTACTACAAGAACAAAGCCAGTGGTTTTGGAAGTACAGTTTGATATGTTGTCTGAAAAGAGGTAAGGATGAGATTAGAGTTAACTCCTTGGGCAGCAAATTCCATGCTCTTCCTACAGTATTGGTGAAAAGAGTCGCCAGCTACGTTGTGGGCCTTTATGGGTTTGGTCATAAGTTTACAAGAGGAACGAAGAGAGGTAAGATTGTTATAAGGGAGTAAAAGTTGTGAAAGTATAGGGGTGTTGGTAGGTTGGTACAGTAATTTGTGGGCAATAGTAAGTTGTGAGATAATAAGATAGTTTTGTAGTTCCAGCCAGCCTAAGTGTTTCAAGTTGTGGCAGTGATGGGTTCTAAAAGGGTTACCAGTAGCGAAGCGGGCAATGTTATTGTAGCAAGTTGCTAGTTTGTTTAGGTTAGTTTTCTTGAGGTTGGTGAAGATAGGGGAGGCGTAAAAGAGAGTTGATATGAGATGGGAGTGAGCAATTGTAGCTCTAGTAGATGGGGTGAGAAATGGTTTAATACGGTATAATGATCCTATTTTTCTGTTAACTGATTTGATGGTGTTGTTGATGTGTTGGTCAAAAGAGAGATTATCAATGGTTATTCCTAGTAGTTTAGTTGTGGGGTCAGGAGAGATGACAGTGTTGTTGATTGAGGAGATGGTGAAGTATAGTGGAGAGGTACAGTGGTGGGGGTGAAGAGGAGAAGTTTGTTTTTTTTAGCATTGAGAAGTAGGTATCGTCTAGTGAACCATGTTTCTACTGTGTTAAACATAGTTTGAGTTAGTGAGATTAGATCTGAAGAGGAGGATGCTGAGCAAATGATAGTGGAGTCATCTGCGTATTGAATGCAGGTAGCTTGAGGAATTACAGAGTGGAGATCATTAATATAGAGGGAGAAGAGGAGAGGACCAAGAATGGAGCCCTGAGGGACTCCTATAGTGATGGGCAGTAAGGATGAGATATGGTTTTCCCAAGGACCGGCTTGTTGTCTGTTACTGAGGTATGACGTAAACCATTTGATGGCAAGGTTATCAAATGAGAGGGATTCAAGAATGCTAATTAATGAAGAGTGGTTGACCATGTCAAAAGCTTTAGAAAGGTCAATGAATAAGGCAGAAGAGAATAGATTACTGTTGCGATTGCTGTTTATGGTATCTACAAAGGAAAGGAGGGCAGTGGTGGTGCTATGGTGAGGTCTAAAGCCATGTTGACAGTTAGCTATAATATTGTGAAGAGAGAGGTACTGTACAAGTTGCTGATGAATACATTTCTCCATCATTTTGCTAAGGGAGAAAGAAGAGCAATAGGTCTGAAGTTAGAATAGTCAATAGAGTTACCGCCTTTGTGTAGAGGGATTATATGAGAGATTTTCCAGATATGAGGGATGGTTCCCTCTTGGATGGTCCTATTTATGAGTATAGAAATTGGGTAAGCAATTTCTTTGGCTGCCTTTTGCAGAAAAAGGGAAGGGAGCTTGTCGGCAGAGGGGGTACAAGGTTTCAGTTTGAGAATAAGTTTATAGATGAAAGAGGTAGGGATGGGTTGTAGAGAGAAGTAGTAGGAAGAGTTTACTTCATTATTAGGAGGATAGAAGTTATTAGTGTTTAATTGTCTAGCGAGAGATTGAATAGTTTCAGTAAAGAATGAGTTAAAAGCATTTGCAGTTTGGAGAGGGGTGTCTGGGTCAGCATTTAGTGGAGAGGGAGTTTTGGCTGTTCCTGGTGAAAGGAGTCTATTGATTGAGGACCAAAATTGTTTGGGTTTATTTAAGTTGGTTTCTTGTAGGTTGCAGTAGAACTTTCTTTTGTCGGTGAGTATAGCTTTTTTGGTAAGATTTCTAAGTTGGCGAAAGTGAAGAAAATCAGAGCTGATTCTATGGGATTTCCATTTGTTCCAGACCTTGTTTTTAGTGAGGATTAGTTTTTTAGTTTCATTTGAGAGCCAAGGGGCTGTATTAGATTTTATTTTAATAGTACGCTCAGGAGCATGTTTGTCCAAAATAGAAAGGAAAGTAGAATTAAAGAATAATACAGCTTCATTAAGTGGAAGAGTCTTTAAGGGGTTCCAGTTACAAGTTCTGAGTTCGTTTTGAAATAAGTCGATTTTAAAGTGTTTAGTAGTACGTATTTGTCTTATATTAGGGAGGTGGAGATAATCAGTCTTCTCTCTTGTAATGTAAGTTAAGCAATGATCACTGAGGTCATCAGGCATAGTCCCAACTTTATATGTGATGTTAACTTTGTTTATGAGAATCCAGTCTAAAATAGTCTGCTTCATACTTGACCTATTAAGCCTCGTTGTTGAGTTAATGGTTTGAGTAAAACCATTTAGGTTAATATGAGAGGTGGGATTGTCAGTATTAATAGTATTCAGTCGATATTTAAGTCGCCAAGAATTATAGTTTCTTGGGGGTAGTTGATGGAAACCCAATTGAGAAAGTCTTCTACAATTGGTATATTGTTTCCAGGAGGTATGTATATGCAGATGATGTAAAGGGCTTTCTTAGCATTAAGTTGAAGTTTAGTGATGATGGCTTCTATTTTACTATTTTGGGTTGGACAAGCTGAAAGGGTAGAGATATTAAGATGATTCTTAAACAGTATTGCTACTCCGCCACCCTTTCGTTTAGTGCGGTCAAGCCTAAGTATATTATAGCCTTGTGGTATAATCTCAGTATCTTTAGTGGCTGGCTTTAGCCAGGTTTCAGAGAGACAGAGAATGTCAAAGCAGTGAGTATCTAGGAGGGTGTGTAGGTAGGGTACTTTGTTGTTTACACTTCGTATGTTAAGATGTCCTATGAGGAGGGTATTATTGGTGAAAGGTTTAGATGCTTGTAAAGAAGGATATGCAGGGCCAGGGTTTGGGTGAATGTCACCATCTTTTAAGGTTGGATCATCAGGCTTAGATGTGAATTTGAATCTGAGGAGGGTTAGAGTTCTTATTTTTCTATCTGAGGGTAGGGTGTAGGTGAGGTGAGAGTACCTATGGTATTTGGGTAGGTGGTAGGTAGGGGTGGATTTGGCATTAGAGAATGAAGTGTGAGAAGTGTAAGAGGAAGATGTATGTGTTTGTGAGTGTTTTGGTTGAAAAAGGAGTGGGTACTCAATGAAGGTAAGGAGGTAGGTAGAGTAAAGGGCAGTTGAGAGTAGAATTGAGAGTAATAGCAGTGTGGATAAGTTGAGACTCATATTTATGAATAAGTAAGTTAGAGGTGGTTAAAGGGAAGAGGTAAAGGATTAGGGGTAGTCAGGAGGAAGTATATGTGTATAATACAAAGAAAGATAATATTAAGGTGAAAGAGGAGTTAAGGCTATCGAGGAAATATAAGGTAGAGGGAGGGGAGAATTGATTGGAGAGATAAAGAAGGAGTGGTAATAGAGGTAGAAGAGAGCTGGTAGGAATAGGATAGGATGGCTAGTATGTAAAAGAGGTAAGTAGGAGGAGGTTGTGGGGTGTGTGGAGGGGAGGGGAGTAGTTTGGCGGGAACGATGAGGATAGGATGACAGGCTAAGGGGCGGGACAAGAGAAGTATAAGGATAGGACCCCTGGGGGTGGGTGGGAATAGGGGGTAGGGAGGGGAGCGGAGTGAGCCCGCAGGGCGAACGGAGGGGGAAACACCAGAGGAGGAGAGAAGTGTGGAAGACAATCAGAAAAGAGTGAGCATACAGAGGGTAAGTTTAACTAGTTTATCCGAGATGTGAGGATAGGGAAGGTAGGTGGAGGAGAGGAGGAAGGGCTGTGAGAGGAGCAGAGAAGAGGAGTTAGAGGGTAGAATGCAAAGGAGAAAGCCAGAGGGGGAAGGGAGAGACTTCAGAAAGGGAGTAGAGAAAGGCTGAGTAAAGGAAAGAAAGGCAGAGAGTTCCGGAAAGTAGAGAGGGAGAGAGCAGAGGACTGGAGGTAGAGGCTAAAATCAGGGGAGATAAGGAAGGAGGGGGAAAGGTAGAGGGAACAGTAAGATGTAGAGGAGGACCACCAAGTGGTAGACAGACTGGAGAAGTTGAGACTCCAAGGGGAGAATCAGGGAGGGAGCTAAAGAGGTTCAGGAAGGACAGAAACAGCAGAGAAGGGGTAAAGGGTATGGAGAAAACTAGGAGTGTAAGCAGTATGGTAGAGGGGGTAGTGGCTGCTGGCTAGTCTGGCAGGGAAGCGTGCTGCGACCTGGTAGTAGCAACTTATTAATAGTGCAGCATTACAACAGTACACATACTTTCTTGGAAGCTTGTAGTAGAAGGACTCAAGGAACAGAAGGTGTTATAGTTGCAGGTTAAAAATTCTTTGGAGTCGGTTCTTGGTCAGAGAGTTCAGGAGGGTATGTTTCAGCAGGTTAGTGCAGGGTGGGCAGGGGCCCAAGTTTCTTGGAAGCTTGTAGTAGAAGGACTCAAGGAACAGAAGGTGTTATAGTTGCAGGTTAAAAATTCTTTGGAGTCGGTTCTTGGTCAGAGAGTTCAGGAGGGTATGTTTCAGCAGGTTAGTGCAGGGTGGGCAGGGGCCCAAGCACTTAGGAGCAGACGCTGGAGCCAGGGAGCACAGCAGCTGAGCTCTACTGGTGCTCCACCTGTGAGTTCTCGTGATTTTTCCTCACTGACTGATGCATTCAGCAAAGCTCCCGAAGTACAGCCAGAGATCTACCCACTAGCACTTTCCATTTTTTGTCCACTTCTCCTGTCCTCTACTTTACCTGTCCTCTGACCACATCAACTTGCCTAGCATTATGGATGGACAATTTCCCACAGTTTCGCCAACCAGCTTGGTCAACATGGGTATGCTGAGCCAATGTAACAACTGCCTCATGTACACTGACCCACTTCTAGTTCTCAAATTCATTGTGACAGATGCATCTATATAAAGAACCTAGAATTCGGGTGCTCTCGCTCACCAGTCAGTCCATCTGATACCTAAGCAGGATGTCAGCATGCACACCTCGCCTCCTGCACCTACCAAAACAGCACAAAAACCTATGTAGGAGTTCCTTGTGAGAACCTTAAACATTAATAGCTGCATGGAGGCAGCTGTCCCCACCATGAAGTACAGAACTAACTCAAACAAACAAGCCACTATGGTGGAATTACAAAAACGGGCTGTTAAACAGGATGAAGAAAATCACAAAAAAAATAGGAGGGGCAGCATCCAGCAGGATAAAAGCACTCTAATCAAACTAAACTTTGAGGTCAAATAGTCTGCCAAAGCCAAATGAGGCAAGTTTGGCCTCCCAGGCCATGGGCAACCACAAAGCAGTCTAGCTATGTCTGCAGCCTTAAAGGCAATACACATGTGTGTGGCACTCATTGTAAATAGAGCCACCTATACAAAGTCAGATATAGCAAACCTAGCTGATGAATTCAGCTCCACCTTTACCCCTCTCCCCCAACCTTACCTCACGAAATGTAAAATATAACCCCCCCCTCTCCCCCCTACAACTAGGGAGCAGGTCCTTAATGCTCTAAGACCACAATCACTGCATCAGTGGGCCCAGACCATATCCAGGATACCTTCTAAATAGCATGAAACATGACCCATCTGGAATTACTATTTAACTGTAGCCTCCAAACAGGCTTTGTGCCTCATGAATAGAGAAAAGCAACAGTCATCCCTCTGCACAAAGGTGGGCCATCTACAGACTTAAGTCTAGTGTTGTATGTAAAGCCATGGAAATAATTATCATGGAGATCAATAGAGATGTAGTAAACCTCCAGACACTGGACCCAACTCAGTTTGGTTTAGTCAAAGCAGATCATGCCTACTCAACCTGGTGGACTTTGAAAAGGTCAACAAAGCCAGTGGGTGACTGCAAAATCATTCACACAATCTCCCGACATAAATGCTCTCCAGGAGGAAACTGGTGTCAAAGCCATGGACTAAAACTAAATGCCAAGAAATGTATAATAGTATCCTTTGGGAAGTCATCCATCCCTGGTAACTATCATATTGACAACACACCCCTTGGGGTTGACCCAGTAGTCAGGGACTTGGAGACGCACATAGTAATCTAGCCCTTGATTGTCATGTCTTTAGTGGTGAGGAAATCTTTCTGTTCAACTTATAAACAAAGGTATGTCATGCAATTCAAGGAAGTCATTGCTCCACTGTATTTCGCATTCATCAGACCTATCATTGAGTAAAATGCCCCCTTTGGTATGTACCTAACCAGGCATATCCAACAAATGGAATGTCCAGAGGTTCTTCACTAAAAATACAGGGCGTAAATAAAATATTTTAGACCGTCTCCCTATTCCTGTATTGTCTCCTATAGGCATTTGAGGGGATATCTATGCCTGGCATACAGAGCATTGTCAGACCCCACTCTGGACCTCCTGCATATCCATAAACAGCACCAGAATTACCCATTCTAAATACTTAAACCATGCTTGTGATATAAATAGGACCTGCTGGAGAGAGGTATGTATCCTAAAGACTACCTTGTCTATGAATCAGGCTCCCCAATCATGTGAAGCAGAGTTCTTCCCTAACCCAGTTCAATTGCAACTTGGACAGTTTGATTGGGAAACTCAATTCATCCCTGGTTTGGCACCTATATCTGTAAAGGATACAGGTAACCTGTAAATGGTTAATCTCCCAGGCCCATGCTTTCTCTTATCAAGAGTATCAGAACTTGTCAATTTGAGATGCATGGCTAGGCTTACAAAGGCCCTTGTGGTCAGCCTAGTAAACACCTATGAACTTCCCAAACACAAGCATGCTTTACACAATGCAACCTCTGCAGAATAGTGCATAATGTATCGTACACTAGTGTCTAATCAGTCAAGCCTCTAGTTCATAGCTGTCAGGTGCCAGGATCTGCTACCTCACATATGCACTCAAGTCTTTCAAAGCAGGCACTGTTATGACGGTCATAGTCCACGTTCGTTTGAACAACTTGAGACGTATCTCACTAGACTACATGAGACAGGACTGACATCTGTCTCGGGCAGGTATGTCCCTAGCCTTCAGCAGCATTTTGTTTTCACCTAGAATACATCAGTACAAACAAAATAATTGAATTAAATCTGCTTAGTTTCTGGTGTCAAAGGTGATCCATCATCTCTCTGCCTGGGATGACATGGTAGATGGACCTTTATGCTTTGCCAGAGATTATCAGTCACCCCTGGGATTTCTGTTGCTGGCTAAGACTCTTACCATCCTCGTAGGGCCTTTTTTGGCAAAGTCACAAGAACAAAATTCCTGACTTAAAAAACCTCTTAAAAACAACCGCAAGGTTGTGTTGCTAAATGCCAATTTAAACCAGAAACTGCACTCACTGAAAGCAGTCCTCAACCTGGAAGAAGCTGACATTTGTGCAGTCAGATACTTGGTTTAAGGCTGCAGAGTGCACCCCAGCTATACCAGGTTACATTTCCTTCCACAATTTCAGACCACAAACTGAAGGCATGAGAAGTAAAGGAGGTGCTGTCATTCATTAAAGTTAGATACACCTCTAAATTGTTACAGTAAAATTCCCTTGAATTACTTCAGGTGCAGTTGACTGTAGGCAGACCCCTCTTCAGGTCATTGCCAGCTGTAGGACCCACTCCATGAATCAAAACATCCACTCAGCCTACTTGGATCTACTGGAGTCCATCAAGATACATCCAAATGCGCTGGTTTGGGGTGATTTTAATTTACCTGTACATAGACTAAATGTGTGTTCTAACTCACTTGTCCAAAGGTTCCTGGAATTTAACTCCAATGCCCTGGATCAGCTGGTTGACACCCACAAGGGGTTCAAACATCCTGGACCTGGAGCTCCCCAACATGGGGGACTGCAGCACCACTCCCAGTGTGGTCATCCTCTGAGATCTGACCACAAATCAGTCGAGAGACAGCCTCACCTTGGCAACAGCTAAACTAAAAACAACTATCTAATAGGATATACAATAGGAGAAAGAAATATCTAAGGGTATGAAGGAATGGTCTCAAAACTCGAAACACTCCCTCAACTTAAACAAGCAAATAGACTCCTAGTGATGTCCTCCAAAGCCAACTAGAAATCCAAATTGGCTTCCCTAACTAAGGGTAACAACAAGATGGTATTTAGTTATGTATGTAACAAAGGTATGGCCCAGATTTGCACTAAAATCTGTTAATGGCACTACATATATAGAATCCGTGGATAAAGCAAACCTACTGGCTGACAGGTTCAGTAAAAACTTCACTCCGGTCTCCATCACATACACCCCAAAGCATCCCTAATACCTGTCCCCTGCTTAGTATCTCAGAGGAGCAGATATTAAATGCCCTCTCCTAGGCTAAAAACAGCCTTGCAGCCTCTATGGGACCAGACAACATCCTGGCCTGTGTTCTACATGGGTTAAATGGGAATTACCACTGAGCAATCTCTGCCCAAGCACTGGCTTCATTCCATTGGAATGGAAAAACGCTAGTCATGTCTTTGTACAAAGGGGATGCATCCACAGACTCCAAGTAACTACAGATCCATTAGCCTGACCAGCCTTATTTGCAAGTCCATGGAATGAATCATCATGGACCTTTCTAACAAAGATATATAGGAAAGCTCCAAATGCTCAAGCCCACTCAGTTTGGCTTGATCAAGGGGAGATCATGCCTGACAGAGTTTGTGGACTTTCAGTCATCAAAGCCCTAGACAACTGCAAATCTACGCATATGACCTACCTAGACTTAGCCAAGGCCTTTGACACAATCTCTCACTTGGGCATCATTGATAAACTCGTCCACCAGGCTATTGACCTGTATATTGTCAGGTGGGTTGCAAACTGGCTCACTGATGGAACTCATGTGATCAAAATAAGGGACTCCATCTCCTCCAGCAGACACGTAACTAGTGGTATCCCACAGGGAGGTTCTGGGACCCTTGCTGTTTGGAATGTACTTATCTGAAGTTCAAGCTAAAACTAAAGGACTGTGGTTGACCATTTGCTGATTACTGCAAACGGTGATCATTGAAACCCCTAGTGATGTCAACATCCTTAAAGAAGGTCTTACCCTGACTAATGAATGGTGCCAAAGTCCGTCTTGAACTTAATGCAAAAAATGCATTATCCTTTTTGGCAAGGCTGATCCTGCAAACTACCACATCAGTAGCAATACCCTAAGCACACAGTGGTAAGATCTGGGCACAGGTTGACAGCAACCTTAACTTCGATCAGTCTCCACAGTGGTAAGGGCATATATATATTACCATAAGTAAGGGCATTGCCTCCAGAAAGATGCAACTCCCTCTACTCTTCCCTCATCAGGCCAATAGAGTACAATGCTCCCTGTGGTATGTTCCTTTCCAAACAATTGGCGAGACCACAAATGTTCCTTACAAAGAAAAATTTAGGGTCTTTGAGATCTGTCTTATGCAGACACTGAAATGTCACTTTACTGTCGTACAGACTGCTCAGAGTTTACCTGTGACTTGCATATGCAGCAATCTCTGACCCAGCTTTAATGGAAATGCTGCACATTTGCAGGTCAAATGGCACACAGGATCACTTGCTCAAGGGACCTTAACCTGGTGTGAGACAACTTGCTGCAGACTGAGTTGACCTGCCTTTGGAATAAGCTTCCTATTCATGTTAAACAATGCCACTCACTGGCTATATATGTGCAATTTGGATGATTGGTTAACTGGAAATTCACCCCAGGGGTTAAACCTGTGCCAGGGGTTAAACCTGTGCCCCTTTGGAAAGGGGCAACAGGTGTGGATTTTCTGGTTTATTTGAACCAGACCTTTGAACACTGAACTTGGCTAGGCTTGTAAGGACCCTGAGGCCTTTAGTAACCTATGTTCCTAAGACGTGCATTGTTTGTGCTTCTACTTATTGGTGTCTGTCCTTTATCTTTATTCCCCCCTCTCAGATGTGAACTACTTGCATACTTTCAGAAATTAACTTTTATTCCTTGAAACCAGTGTTCTGTCTTTATTGTATTGAAAATGTAAAAAAATCTAGTGCTCTGTTGCAGTCTAATAGACTAGCTGAAACATTTATTGTGAAATCATTCTGTTCCTATATTTTCACTTTAAGCCAGGAGTCTTAATCCTGGAATTCATCTATGCTAAAGCCTGTGTCAAATGTATATTTTTAACATTGTATTCTTGAGCTTTTCAGCTTTTACATTAATGCCTACATTTCTTAATAGCAAAAATGAGAAAAGGAAAGAAAGCCTCTAACATTCTCACATACAAGTACAACTGAAAATGCTTCATTACAAAATATGAAATTTATACTGTGAAGTCTTTTATAGAAAGCTTTTTAATTTGTTACCTTTTTCCTAAGGTCTTTGGCTGAAGGGCTTGCATCATACGGCTCCTTGGTGATCCATTCCCTGGTGCACCATGCCCTTATTGCCATAGCTGGTACAATTTGAGGCCATTTCCAAAACTAGTGATAACAGGACCATGATAGCAAGTAGCACCAATTCTCTTGTCTTACCAAATAGTAACTTGTATGCACTACAGTATTTTAACACTAGCATTACTGGCCCAAAAGCCAAAACATAGGTGTGAGAAAACCGCAAATGGCTTAAGTCTAAAAGACATTAAATGATTACCCTTTCCTGGTCTTTTTGTAATTTAAAGAAAACATTTGGCTAAAAAGGAATTCTTGAACTTTATCACTGTGCCGTATTATGTCTAATATGCATGACAAATTGCATCTGACATTGTGTACAGAACATTGTGGGAGATGGAGAATCTAAAGATGTGGAAAAATCTGCTTGCTGTATCAGCATGCCTGTCAGCAGCCAATCTTGTATGTAAAATGGACTATAAAATTGAACATCCATTTTTTTTCCCTGAAACTGCACAGATTTACTTGGTGATTGTCAGATTAAGCATTTGTGCTTATTGATCTTGAATAGACAAGTGCCTCGGCAAATATATGAACTAATCCTGAATGATCAAACATAGCTTTGCCATCCTAAATTATCACCAAGGTGAAACTCGCGATGTCAGCTGACTACAGAAATTCACAAAATGAGCAAACCCAAAGTCGTAATGGATGCACGATACAATGAAACTCTGCGCCCAAGATAAAATCTCTTCTTTAATAGACCAAGAAGCACAAGTGCAACAGTGATTAAGCGCTTTCATCCACATTAAAGTGGATTTAATGTGGATGAAAGCACTTAACACTGTTGCACTTGTGCTTCTTGGTCTATTAAAGAAGAGATTTTATCTTGGGCGCTGAGTTTCATTGTATCGTGCATCCATTATGACTTTGGGTTTCAGTTCATTTTGCAAATTATCACCAAGGCATTCTCCCTTTTGCGCACAGTTTTGAAATTTTGACTACTCTTGGATGGATGTACTGTTTGTCTTGTCTACTGCGTTTCTCTACACTTGGTTCACTACCCTTAAGTTCTGTAGCTGATTTTTTGCATCGTAGCTTGGAAGGTGGTATGCAACTGTAAGATCTGAGGACTCTGGCCCTCCAATAAATCTAATTGTACAGGAGTTAGGTGTTGCTGTGGACAGATGAGGAATATTCAAAACTGACATGTCCAATTTCTGCCTAGAATTATAAACTTTAGTTCCTGTCTGGATTGGCTAAAGGCACTTGTGCTTACATTTTCCTGCCATCTTGAAATACCTCCAGCGATTTCCTTAATCACCTCTGATAATTCCTTGACTCTTGAGCTTTGCTATACCAATAGTGAGGCATTTCCACAGTTCTGGGCCTGTTTTTGCTTTACTTAGACACCTCCCTAAAATTATTTTGCTTTTGTTGGAGTCATTTTGTGGATATCTTTGATCTATATTTCTGGTTATTCCCTTTCCCTGTCTGCAACTAGCCTGCAGTAAAGTTCACTAACCTACCTTTAGTTGATCCACTTGCATGTTCTCTAAACAGGTGATCCTGTTTACTTTATTGGCTAGAAGCCACCCTACTAACTCTACACAGGAAAGCCAGCTCACTCAAATTAGCTGTCAACTGTCCAGCAAATTTTCAAAAAGGTGAAATTCTCACCTAAACTGACTGGGGAACTACCAAACATCTTCAGAAAAGTGAGGTCCCTCCTAGCCAGTTTTATCGGAGTCATCAGCATAAAACTATCTACATCTTTTCACATTTACAATCCTGGTTCTGTTTTGTTTGTTTTTCCTTTGCATGACTCTGTACAGACTCTCTCTCCTGTAGAGAACTCTTGCAAGAATGAAGTCAGAATTGATGCTTAGTAGTATCCCATTCTAACAATGCTCTGTGCTGGAACACCAGCTGCAGTGGGCCCTCTTAAATCTGGTTTTATGGTGTAATATGAAATGGTGAAAGCATGTTTAGAAACAAGCCAGAGGAATCCCTATAGCTGGACTGAATGGGAACTGCATTAAAACATGCATACTGGTACTGAAAATGAAGGTATCCAGCTTCCATGAATCCACTGAAGAGTTTCTAATTTCATTTTGATTAGAAACCATATGTAGGCATAATTAATGGCCAATGATAAAACCAGCCCATTTGATTTTTACACAAATCCCTCATGACACCTGGCTCATGCTCCTACTTGGTTTTGTTTGGCCGAACGCACATACTGTTTTTAGTAGTGCACCTACTCTCGTTTGACAAGACTGTTCAGCACTTTACTATTGTTACCTTGAATTATAGCTTTTCTATTCTGTCCATTAGCACATTAAAGAATGGTTGCCTTCAGTAAGAAGCTATCCATTTATGCAAAGAAAAATGGTTCTGAAACAGTCTATACTGTTCATTACTTTTTTCAATGCATACTGAAAACTTTAATGCCACATGGGCTCCTAACCCAGAACTACGTTCATTTATGGACAGTACAGTTTTACTACAGTATAGATGCTGACTTTAACCTGTTCTATAAAATGCTATTTTCCAGGTAGCTGCACTTCACTTCACCTGCTGTAAGGCTAGGCCTCATAACCCACTAATGTGTGGGGTGGCCCAGGCCTCGCAACATCCCCGTTTGTGTAGGGCAGGACTAGGCTTTGTGCACACACCCAAATCTGTGTGGGGCAGGGCTAGGCTTTGTGCACACCCCCCCAAAGTTGGTGTGGGACAGGGCTAGGCTTTTTGCGCGCACACCCCCCAAATCTTTGTGGGGCAGGGCTAGGCTTTGCACACCCCCCCAAGTCTGTGTGGGGCAGGGCTAGGCTTTGCACACACCCCCCCAAGTCTGTGTGGGGCAGGGCTAGGCTTTGCACACCCCCCCCCAAGTCTGTGTGGGGCAGGGCTAGGCTTTGCACACCCCCCCCAAGTCTGTGTGGGGCAGGGCTAGGCTTTGCACCCCCCCCCCCAAGTCTGTGTGGGGCAGGGCTAGGCTTTGCACACACCCCCAAGTCTGTGTGGGGCAGGGCTAGGCTTTGCACACACCACCCCAAGTCTGTGTAGTATCTGAGGTTGTGATTTGGAGGAAACATTTTCTCCATGTCAGTGCAAGTACAGAGTCAGTGCTGCTAAAAATGTGAGAATGAGAAAATAGAAAGTGAATCCAGAGAGTTCATAACTAGAATGGGATGGGGACCGGAACAAAAGAAAGGCACTTGCATCTCAAACTAAGTTTCCTTAAGATTAGACATGACATTTCTAAAGACTGCAGATGCAACTGTGACGCCCGTGCACTGGCCCAGTAATCAAGGAGCCTCAATCCTCACCACTAGCACCAGCGAGGGGCATGCACAATGGGAAGGATAAGTACACGTACATAAAGTACAATTTCCCTTAAGACCACACAGCGATCACTGTCTGGGACTGGTTTCTCCCTTTCTCTCCAGATCCCCAGTAAGACTCCCTACTGGCACAGGTAGAGTGAAGTCCTTAGCCAGGGTTCCAAGCCAAGTACTCCCAGCACTCCCTCTGTCCAACCAGTGATTTTTTTCCCTGCCCAAGTAGCTGACAAATGCACAGACACTCCTGGGGGAAGGCTGGCACAGGTTCACTAGGTATACCCCTTCTGACCAAGCTATAAGGTAGTAATCCACTGCCACCAGAACCCCTACTTATCAGCTACTATAAGGCTCTTCCCAAAGGGTGGAGTGGCTTAGTACAGTATTACTAGATACATGCAAGTACTCTAGAGCTTAAATTATCTCCACATAAAACATTCACAGTTGAAAGGTTTAAAAATATTTAATAAATAAAAACACTTGACAAATCTCCCATTCAACACAGTGCTAGTCAGTTCAGACACAGGAACTTTAAAACAGTACTGTAGGGTAGTCTGACACAGAACAGCTAGGCTAATCTGGCAATATTTCTATCTAACTCTAAGAGAAACAATGTTCTAATTAACCTGTGTACAGAGCAAAGAAAGTTCTGGTGAGATGTTTGCTTCAGACTACACAAATGCTATGTCTTTCTCTCTAAGATCTCTTAAATTGATAATGCATCACTGCTGACTCATTTAAGATTACACCATTGACACTTTGGTTCCCAGGCTAACTATCTCAGAGTTTAACATATCTTTGTAATCTTGCACCTGCCAAAAGCTACAGCAATAAGACATTTTACACGTAAAATCTAGTAATTCTTGTCCCAAGACAATAGAATTCTGTCATCCTGACATTCTGCTCAGAGATCAGTCCTAAAATGCTTTACTTTATTAGCTTTCTTCCAGCAGGGCGCACTGTGGTTACATTTTTGAAGTTCAGAACATAGAACAGTTTTTCTTGCATTTATTTTTCTTACACTTATAAAACAGCCTGTGACTTATTTGCAATGACATGGAATTATCTGCAAAATTCACAAAATTCCATCTAGCTGGGCTGGCAGCCTTTCAGTTTTTTCAAAGTAACAAAAAGCTATTTGTGAAAAAAAGGATCTTTGGAGAAGCCCTAATCAGATGTGCTTAAGTGAATAAGATGGTGACATTTTGCTAATCAAACTGAGTATTTGAGCTAACGAACCATACTGAAGCAGCTGTTCATGGCAAAAACAGTTGCACTGGTGGGAGAAGACCGTTCATGGCAGTAGATATTTCTGACAATTGTTTGAAATACGTGTTTAAGATGTAATGCCATTATCTCTGAAACTGGTATGCAGCAGCTAGCTATTCACTGCAGTGGTAACATGGACTGACTTCCCCTTATAGGTTTGCATGTTACTCTTCTTTCATTGTGTTAAATAAGACTGTTCAGGCCAGTGTTTACATAAAATTCACCCTGCCTGTAAAGTCCATGCTGATGAGTGAATACCTGGTATACGACCTGGAATGAGGGTTGATCACTGGAGAGGTTTCCTGGGATAAATCTAATTGAGCCATCATTTTTTTGAGGCACTTGGGTACATAAGGGCCTTGTCCTGAACAGTTAAGTGACTGATCTCTAATCTCAAAATACACTTGTGATGCATTTAAACTTTGAGGTAGTATATTACTGGATGATGGCTATTTGATTATTTACGAAATATTGCTGCAATATTATAGTATTGTCTGAATATCGGATAAGTAATCACTTAATTTTGTGTATAGTACATTTGGACTTTCTGAATTTCAACTTTTTATGTAGAGGGTCGCTCGGTAGTAGAGGGCTACCCATGAAGTTCAGCGACAATCTTTAAATCTTTAGGCCAGTGGTAATCAGCAATATGACATAAGGTAAAACACTTCTTTAATTGGCAATGGAAGTCTTGTAAATATAATGAAGGTGGAATGCAAGTAGCAGGTCACTAAAGTGGAGTTAAATGTTGTGGTTTGTGAATTACCAGCCTTCTTATTGGTGTCTGAGAGGAGCCACTTGTCAAAGATGAGTTGAATTATGCTAGCTAACAGATATGGGTTTGTGTTCTTTAAACATGTTTATCAGTTCTTATTCACTTATGTTTACCATAGTGCCATTACCTCAAATTTTATGGCATAACTGCAGATTCACTACTTAACTATTTGTTTTTGCTTCCAACAATTCCATGCTCTTTAGTCATGTTATGGTTTTCCTTTGTTCATAATAATAAATCACACTAAACATCTGAGGTCATCACTTCATTGTGTTTACATACAAGATAAATTTAAGAAACTTTCTGGTTTAGTTTGATTTTCACTTGAGTAGTCAGTGAGGACTGTATTAAAGGGCAGTGACATTTTTGCTTAACTGTTTATACTAATGATGCAAAAAATTCAATACCATAACTATGCATCTGTGTTGTACATGTTCATTCTTCAACTATTGGATATCTGATCAGATTCAGATGCATTTACTATACACTCGGATCCAACTCTCTCAAGCTCCTCCCTCTACCCACAATGCCTTGGTCAGCCTGCAATACCTCAGATAGTTTTCCTTATAAGCCATAGGAAGAACTAACCCCAAGTTAATACTAGCAGTAAGGCTAGTATTTGCAAACTGGGGCTCAAATCTGGAACAGATTCCACAAGAACAGTAAAGTCACTCAAGCTAAATGGAAGGGGAGTTGAGTAAGAATGAAAATGGACAACACTGATGCATAATTACGATGAGTAAACCTGTTTTTATTCATTCCTCAACTATTGGTACGCTATTCATTCCTCCATGAGTGACCCATGGTTCAAGTAGCTGTACCAATAGTTGGGGAATGTTCTGGAGTTCTGCAGAACCAAAGGTAGCCCTGCTCTTGGAAGTAAATTCCAATTTGTAAAGAGCAATAATGGTATGAGCATTAGACCAGGTAGGTTCTACATAAATGTCAGAAGTTCTAGACCAGAAAGCGAATTATGTAGCCACGGACTTGGTGGAGTGTGCTTTAGTAGGCCTGGGTGGGGCTAGACCTCACTGAATGTAAACAAAGGACATGCAATTAGCCATTTGGCTAGTTTAATTTTAGAAACTGGTAAGCTCAGTTTGTTCAGTGGAATTGGAGAAACCATGCTGTCAACTTAAGGCCTAGAATGTCCAAATTCATCCCTGTGGGATGAGAAGATTTGGACAGACATCCAGTATCTATGGTGGATGTAGATCAGACTTGAGGAAAGAAACCACAGTTGAGGCGAAAAGGGGGCAATGGGGATAACAATGCTCTTTAACAGAAGTTCCTTTTCTAAGAATTTTGGAATTGGAGGTATTGGGGGATAAGCGTAAAGTATACTAGAGGGCCAAATGTGAACTAGAGCATCTCTGAGAGACTCCCCTGGAGGGGGGGGGGGATTAGGGCAAAAAAACCTCCTACACTTGTGAGGAGATGTAAAGAAATCACAGCAAGATTGCTACTGTACATAGAAAATCCTGTCTGCCACTGAGACCATTTGTGAGGTATTAGAAAGGGTCCTACTGAGGTTGTCCACTAGCATGTTGGGCTTCTTTGGTATGTATGTTACCATAAGAAAGTGGTTGGAGGAGACCATTCACTGCCACACTAATTGCTTCTCGACCAAAGGGGGATAAGACCAGGTCCTCCAGCAAAGCACAGATATCTGTCTGAAATTAAAATTTTCCCAAGAGGAAGGGCATCCTTGAAGGCCTGCAGTGGTAGCAGGGCCACATGTCTAGGACATTGATGTGCAAATTTCTTTTCTGGACACCATGTGCCTTGGTTGGTGCCCCAAAAATGCCCCTCCCACCCCCAGTAGGCACAGTAAACACTGACGCCTCCCAAATGGGGTGAAGTACAAGAGGGTGGCATTGGGGAAAACTTTGACTGAATCCATCAACATAGATGGTCTTTGTGTACTCTTAATTTGATTGGTAAGGGTGAAGAATTGACCAGGTAGGGTACATTGAATGCCCATATATATAAAATGGGCCATGGTAACAAAGATTATGGCTGCTTATGTTGACCCCAAGTCCTAAAGAATAAGTCTTGCTGGGGAGAAGGTGTGCTATAATTTGATCAACTTGACACCGGACTGCCCTTGGAGATCTTGACAGATGCTTAGAGATTGATATAACTGGAGCAAGTAGTCCGTGGATTTCCCTAGAAGATGCTTGGCTGGGGGAGGTGATGAGCCAGTCGGCTAGGTATGGAAACTTCTGAATCCCAGCAGTCTCGTGAGCTACTACCACTGTCATGCATTTGAACACAATGGTGGCTGTGCTGAGACCAAAGGGCAGGGCTCTGAACTGGTAGTGACTGGCCCCAAGCTGAAAGTGCAGAAATCTTTGGGATCTTTGTCTTGACATGAGTACACATCTGAAGATTGGAGCCCATCCAATCACCCTTGCATAGAGAACTTCCAAATCCTTTCTGGTCTGATGGGGACCTACTGGATGACTCTGGTCTAACAGATTTTGAATTTCTTGAGCTGCTGCCTCCATATGGGTGGAACACTTGGGACATTTTTCTTTTGGTTGAGGGAGTCTGGAGGGGATGGTATGGTATGAAATAACCTATGGATGTGCTTTTTAGCACTCAATCTATTCATGCTCAGGTGTTTTGGTACAGAGTTGAGCGCACCCCCCCCCCGACTGCCTCCAGAGGCTGGCTGTTGGACAAACTTTCAGGAGCACTGAAAATGTTCATCTGAAAAGGAGTCTTAGAAATACTGGATTCTAAATTTTATATTATGAAATTGCATGTTAATTCATGGCTAGACTTTAACATTTTATAGATTAAGCCCTCTAATGCGGTCAGGTCTCTCTGATCAGTGTATTACAGGATTACCTTCACAAAGGCAATTTTCATGAAATGACTACAGCTTGTATTTTTTGGGTGGGGCCATCTAGAACAGAAGTCCTTAAGGCTGGAAATAAATGGATGAATATTCAGAATATTGAATCAGATGTTCAGAATTTTGAATAAAGCGAAGTCTAATTATGGTGATGAGGCTGGAAGAATTTTGTTTGGGGGAATACCATCTTATCCTCAAAGGTACTGTTTGGTATATTGTAGGCCCATGGTATTTGAGACAATTTTCTAAGAATGTGTACATGTAACAGTAATCCAAAAATTGGTCATTTAGCACACCTCAGCTTTTGGGAGGCAACACTTCTGCCTTGTGTGTCTGCTGACTGCCAATCTTCCCTCATGGATGGACTTGGGCCCATTCATTACCTCGTGACCAAGTCCTCACAGATCCACTTCGGAGATGAGGGTTGCATTGCCTATACCTGCTATAAGTAGGTCGACTAACATTGTGCCCACTTCTTTGAGTGGGGGGGGGGGAGGTATTTAGTCCATATCCTTGCATACTTCTGCATGCACTCTGTATGAATGCTAATATGTACAGTGACTTGAAGAGTTGAATGCCCCCCCCCCCCCAAGACTGAGTTGTATCATTGTTCCTCTGAGGGACACTGACGTTCTACAGCCTGTTCCTCCCACCCAGGATGGGGATTAATGCCATTCACTTTTGATACATTCACCAAGTGGTTACTTGGGCATAGTCTGCTTTTTGTCTATGCCACTTGAGCTGGCCTAGTTGGGGAGGCAACATATGCAAACAGTACTTGAGTCATCAGGTTCTATTTGAAGCTTTAGTACCCGACTGCCTCAATTTATGCAGGCAGGTTGCAGTTAATATTTTCCAGGCAGCTAACCTTTATTGATTTTTTTTTTTTTTTTTTTTTTTTTTTGAAGCTTCAACACTGGAAATAGTGTAGAAAACAGTCCTCGGAGAGCAAAAGCTGCTGGTGGACGACAACACAATGTAGAAAAGAAAACTGCACCCAAACACGGCTAAAACCAATAAAATTCGTAGCAGATTTATTGAGGTAAGTGCTTTCACACACTCACTATGCTTCATCAGACCAAATGTAACAAAACTCCACAGTTAGAGCATCATCAATTAACCATTCAAAACATCCAATAGAAAACGAGCACTGAGACTTGCATTAAAACAGGATGTCCTTTAAGAGCCCCTAGCTTTCAGGATAGGTTTAATGAAAGTTCTGCCATTGATGCCTGGAAACGTCTCCATCAGCACAGTAATGATCCAAGAAAGCTCACCGCTTTCCATGTAGTTCCTAAAATCACCCCCACGTTTATCTTGGGTTGGTTTCAACAACCCTAAAACCAAAAATATGGTCACTGCCATATTCCATATAATGTTTGCCCAAAGCATTACGCTCATCAAAATTATGCACACAAGTGCTCCCTCATTCTCTCCATAAGGGATCCATTTGTCTTGCCTATATAGAAGCAAGTGCATACCCTGCATTTGGACAAATAGGTGAGATTTCTACTGCGGCAGTCGTCATTCACATTAAAACAATATTCATGATGTGTGGTCGGGTGAACAAAGGTCACTAATGGATCAATATGTGAGCAAACATTACATCTTGGAACAACGTCTCATGCCAAGTGTCAATATAGGCTTCACACTTCCTGATGGTGTATACTTGACAGTTGCCTCTAATGACTTATTTTTAAAAGTGTACCTCTGATGTTCACCTACAACATTCCAGATGTAATCAAGCTGTAAAATGGACCAATTTTTCACAACCTCTGAAACTATTGACATCACTAGTGTAAAACAGACATACAAAGTGCTTCGTTTCTAGAGGCCATGGAAACATGCTCTGAATGACATCTGAGGTAGAGGTTTGGCTCCTATGTTTCCTATGCCAAGTGTCATGTATTGCATCGTCTACTTCCTTGTGACGATAGCCCCTATCCAAAAAGTCAGAACTCAAACCAAGCAGGTCATGTTCAAATAGTGCATCATTGTTGTTGAGCCTCGAGAGTCTCGTACCCTGGCTTTTAACTGTTTTTAAATACATGACCAGGGTGCATGCTATTCCATTGCAGCATGTATTCTTCCTACAATCTTCTGTGTAAAGTGGTAGAGTCCACAGGAATCATTAACCATGATCTTAACATCCAAAAAATCCATTTCCCTGTCTGAGACTTTAGATGTAAAAGATAAAATGCATTGTGTTATGTATGAAGCCAATAAATTATTCCAATAAATTATTCCAATTGCTGACATGTGCTATCCCAAATTAAAAAAAGCATCTACAAACCACCTGTAAAATTTAAGTGGACTGTAAATAGACCCAAAAACAAGTGCGCTCCCATTGAGCCATAACCACAATCTTCTGCAAAAACTGATCATAAATAAAAATATTGTTCTCTAGTACAATCTCCAAAAAAAAAAATTAAATCGATGGTTATCAAATCATATTCACCGTTAAAGCTCAAGACCTCCTGTTTTAATGTCAGTGCTAGTTATCTATTGGATGTTTTGAATGGTTAATTGATGATGCTCCTACTGTTGAATTTTGTTGCATTTGGTCTGATGAAGCACAGTGAATGTATGAAAGTGCCTACCTCTTCAATAAAACTGCTATGAATTTTATTGGTTTTAGCTGTGTTTGGGTGCCGTTTTCTTTTCTACACTGGAAATAAAGTAGATCAACCCACTCCAAGTGGCAAACATTTGTACTTTAGTCTTACTCATTCTGAAAACAATTCCTTGCCTTGCTAATGAGTTGGCCAAATACTAAAGTGCTGCTTGTACTCCACCATGAGCGGACTTGCAAATGCCTTCAGGACAGGCACATTAGTGGCTTTACTCTGTTTCTCTGTATTGATCTTAACACTTGCCTTTTGTGGTTAGGAGGGGTGGCATATATTGAACCACTGGATTTCTATAAATATTGATAACAAAGTACCCAAAGTGGCAGTGATGGTCTGGATACAAGGTATCTTGTGCTACTTATGGTACTAAGCTGCTCCCATAATTTCTATACTTTATTTTAATGGCCAGTGGTAGTGGGGAGGCGAGTCCTTGGAACAAGGCTTGTTTTACACCCTTAAAATCTTGAAACGCTTTGGAAGAGTTTAACCGTCAAAACTCAACCACTCAGTCCAAGAAATCTGGACAAAGTGTCATAACTGTGTACAAACCCAAAAATAAGGACAGATTTTAAATATTGCTCTTACAATATTAGAAAGTTGCTAGAATAAGAGTGTTAAAATACATTTTCTAAAGGATATGAAGTCCAAAATTCAAATGTATGAATTTCATTCTTCAGAGCATCCCAGTGATTTTCCAGAAAAAAATTGTCTGAGGAACAGACTGAAAATTTGAGGCACAAGTCTGGACATTCTATGCACTTGAAGTAGGATTAAATATCTGGCACAAGCAGCCACAGTTTTGTCCAAATGACCTGTAAAATGCACATCAGCTAGAACCCAAGTGTTTCACTACAGGTATGGTCCATACATACTTTCCAGGACAAATCTGCTTTTCTTTAGTATAAACCCTCTTGGCTTTCGAAATAACTATAAAGCCTACATATAATTGTGCTTCAGTATTTGGCACCTGTCTAAAAGGATGGACTAAAGACAAGTTTACTTGTTAAACCTTTATGCCTGATAAATGTTGACAGTGCCAGTTTTATAACCATTAACCAGCATTTTTCACAGCTAACTTGTGGGTATACTCTATTCCCTGAAATCATAGCTGTTGTGGGGGAATAGTTTTGAGTGTTTTTGGATCTTTTCATTCAGGGAAACCTGTACTTAGCAGGACAGAAGTCTCAAATTTAATCTAGGCTTCAGGAACTTCCTTTGTCCAAAGTAACCTTTCAAATGTATACTCAAGTTTTGCTCCTGAAGATTCAATTTAGAATGAATGCAGGTACCCTATGCTACTTGTATTTCTACTTCCCTTTACATTTGAATCTAGTAAGTGCATCTTGTTGCATTTCATTTCTTTGCTTATAGTGCCAGCTTATGTTTTTGCTTGGTCTTCCTCCTGTCTAGCTGTTGACCACTGTTCCCCTTTATTTTGATGTTGTCAAACCGCCCAGCCATGCCAACTGGGTTTCATATGCTGATCTATCCCTGCAGGTCCACTTTCTGGGGCTAGAGATGTAGCCTTTTATTACTGTTGACAACTGCTTGTGTTTTTGCATGAAACATCTTTGTTACTAAGATTTGGTGAGATACTGCAAGATTTGAGGCTTCATCAAGGCCTGCATTTCTGGTAACTTATTGGCACTTTTCTAGTAACGCTTCAGTCTGCAGTGGTTAACATTTCTGGTGCCTTGTGTTAAGTACTGCACTGACTATAAAACGTGTATTATAAACTGTAATCCTTAACCAAAGGAGTGAGCTGTGACAGCATATCACAGCAGCTTGTGTGATGTAGCCTATGTGACAAGTTACTATAATCGGATGCAAATCCACCACACAATGGATAAATTAGTTACCCTCGCGTATGACGCAGTATATTACAGTTCTGGCATTTTTTAGCATATATTTGTAAATGTCATTCCCAGACTGAAAAATCAAGTGCATGATGTACTGCAACGAATGTGCCCATGAACTATAAATTTTGGCCACTTATTTAGAACACATTTAATGCCGCTATTAATCTGTTTCTCATTTACAGAATGAGCCATTTGCATAGATGGGTGATTTGGCTGTCAGCAAGCTTTAGTGCTTTAACTTCTGATTAGTCTGGGTGTGTAATGTAATTTGTTTAGCTACTTGTGAATCTTTGGTAGCCACCGTGGCTTCATGCATTAAAGCAATTTGACTGGTTCCCCTTCCAGATAGTGTAATTTACACTTGTGATGTCATTGGATTTTTTCCCTACCCAACATGCTCCACAATACTGTAGATGAAATTTTGTCCAATGTCCCTTTTTCTTGAAACTTTTTTTCTTGGATGGCATAGCTGGGCAGAAAAGATAAAGGCCAACTCAACTTAAAGTAATGCAGCTCAGTGGTGGTGTCTAAAGTTGGTAAGCTACATTTCTGCATTTTTTCTATATCCCCATTATCCATTCAACCACAGTTAACAATGAGGCTTAGCCCAGGCCCCTTTCAAACCTCCCTTGAGTACCTAAATCCCACCTTTATCAGATCCTTTTACTAGATTTACCTCCTGAATTCCAAAAGCAGTCTTGTGGCTTCACTTTTTATGGTCAGGAAGCAAGAAATTTGGGGAAATGTGCATGGTATGTTGGATATGTTCACTGAGTGCTGCCCGTTATTGCTGTTGGTTCAGGAGTACTTCTGGCCTCGCACCCTGTCTTACTTGCATGGAGGTTGGATTTTTGAGATGTGCCATGGGCACAGGCAGCCATTATACTGTAGCTGGCAGGTTAGACTCCTAACCAATAGTAGCGACCATACAATCATGTCAGCTTGTATGAAGTGCATGCATTAGACGTCAGTCTTCCCCCTTTCAACACAACAGCCTACAAGTTCCCTGGTCTCTACTGGAAGTCACTTAAGATATAGTGTAGTTCACATTGAGTCTCCATAACAGAATTGACCAGTGGCTGCTTGAACCCATTCTGTAGTCAAACCATTAAGTAAAAGTTTATTTCAGAAACCCACGTCAAGAGCAGCACATGTAGATGCTTTGCATCTGTGCCAGCAGGTAACTGTATTTCAATGGCAAATTGTTACGAAAGTGGCTACATTTATTAATCATTGGTGATAGTTTGTCAGATAGTTAGGCAGATAGCCTAGTATAAACCTATGAACCTATAGACCTGTGGATGGGAGATCGTAGGTTTACCCCGGGAATCATATCTGTGTCATTGCTGGACAGAGGCACAACAAACTAATGGGCACAGTATTTTTTCATATAAGGGGTGGCGTAAGCCACAAAAATTTGGGCTAGGCTTATAAATGCCTTAGGGCAGATAGCCTAGTATAAACCTATGAACTTCGAGGGTGATGAATAGCTCCTGGGAAATGATCACTAACAAAAGGTGGCTAGAAAATTGGTTATGTAACATTCATCCCATATCTGCTTTCAATTCCAAATGTACTTGTGCTGAGCATTTTAAACTGTGCTTGTTTGGAGCAAAAAATTATGCAGGCTATATTTTTTTCAGGACACTGTAGTGGGCTTTGCTGCTCTCGCCAAATATGCTGCAGTGGTAAGAAATAAGGAGCTTCACGCAACTGTACAGATTACCCATAATCTGCAGGTGGTCGGCAGCCTTTCAGTCAATGATGCCAACAGTCTGGTTCTCCAACGGACAAGCTTAAGACAGTTACCTGGCAACTACACTGTTAAAGTCGTGGGCCAAGGGTGTGTCTATGTCCAGGTATGTGACCACTTTTTGTTTAATTTCATACAACTGTTGCTGACTATACCCATTGGGAAGCCTGTTTACATTTTTTAAATGTAATAGTCATAAAGTGCTAGTTAAAATCATACTAAAAGTGTCTATAGTGTGCTGCTTACTGTCAGTATAGCCATTTCAATGGGAAGATTTCTGAACAGACTCAAAGCCACATGGAACAGTTTGCCTTGTCTGCCCGAATGGATACTGGAGAGGAATCGTACGATGAGTAAGAACTTTAACAGGTGGCACAATCATATCACTTTACATACAGAACAGTTGCCTCTGACTGCACTAGATGCTGAAAAGTTGTACAGTAAGTTTGTGCCGCTTGTTATGAATTGCACTGCAAGACTTGGTCAATTACAGCATATGTTTAAAACTTTACTACAGTGGTCAAAATGAAGTTTGAGATGAATTGTGTATGTCCTTACTGCACTAACAATGAGTCATCATTGTATAGCTATTTAGAAGTAGTCTAATACAGTCAAGCTTTGCACTTGGTATGGTTAGAGCTACCTGAAGATGCATCTGGTTATAATGTCAGGTGGGGAGAAGGAGTTAAAATCCTATGCATGTGGATCTTGAAATAGGATCTTGAAATATAACATGAACAGTGCATGCTAGTGAAATATGCTTTACAACAAATAACTGCAGACTGCCAAGAGTCAGTTTGCCTTCCTACTTTTTTCATAATCTGTAGAAAACCATTCCAATATCTCTTATCCAAGCTGCTACGATATACTAATATCTCCTTGCTCCCCACCCCACTTTTCAGCACTTTATTTTATTGTAATACTCTGGCAAACCGTTTTCTCATTACATTACAGTATGGTGCTCTCCTTGAATGATCTCCTTTGTGATTAGTACTAAAATATTTTCCCATTTCTTTTTCACACTGGATGAGACACCTGTGGGTTTAGCTTTCATCTGTGTGCCCTGATATGGGCAGAAAGTACAGTTGTGTACCTACCATAAATGTAGATGTTAGTGTATTCACTATTGCAGTCCTTACTCTTGGGTTATCCTGCTGGCAGGCTACCCGCAGTCAGCCTGAATTCCAAAGTCTTGGTCTGGCATCAGTTGCGGTCTCCTCTTCCCTGACGTCAGTGCGCCAGGGGTAGAAAAGTTGCAACCAACACCATTTTCTTCAGTTTTTCTTGCCCCAGATGTCAGATGCCCCCAAAAGGGTAGGCTAAATAGATTATACCAATAAACATGCATGCACTAAAGTAAAAATTTCCTTCATCTACAAGTAAATACACCACATAGGTTGTATAGAATAGAGCAGTACAGAGAAGACCCAGCAAATGAAAGGGGGATGGTGGGAGGGTAACCTTGACTGCAACAGTGAATACACTCTGCATTTATGGTCGGTACACAACTGTACTATGTTTATCATGTTTCACTGTTGCAGTCATTACTCTTGGGTTGAATCCCAAAGCTGAGTATGGGTGGCTGGGCTAAATAGGATTAGGAGAGGCTATGAGCCCCTACAGAACTGCAGTGGCAAAGCCTGCACTGGATTTAGAGTAGAGAGATATGTGGTAGTGCTTTGTAAGTGTGCACTAAACTCAAAGTTGCAGCCTCTAAGATGTCTTTGGTTGGTACTCCTGAGGAAGGCTGCTGAAGTGGCTGCTGCTCTGGTTGAATGTGGTCTAATGCCCTTGGGCACTGATTTGCCATGCTGCGAGTAGCAGAAACGAATGCAATGGCCTATCCATTCTGAAATGGTCTGTTTTGAGATGGCCTTTCCTTGTGATCCTGCAGCATATGCCACTAAAACTTGCTCAGTCCTTCTGAAAGCTTTAGTTCTGTCCAAGTAGAAACGTAGCCGTCTGTCCAAGTAGAAACGTAGCCGTCTGTCCAAGTAGAAACGTAGCCGTCTGTCCAAGTAGAAACGTAGCCGTCTGTCCAAGTAGAAACGTAGCCGTCTGTCCAAGTAGAAACGTAGCCGTCTGTAGAAACGTAGCCGTCTGTAGAAACGTAGCCGTCTGTAGAAACGTAGCCGTCTGTAGAAACGTAGCCGTCTGTAGAAACGTAGCCGTCTGTAGAAACGTAGCCGTCTGTAGAAACGTAGCCGTCTGTAGAAACGTAGCCGTCTGTAGAAACGTAGCCGTCTGTAGAAACGTAGCCGTCTGTCCAAGTAGAAACGTAGCCGTCTATGTCCAAAGAATGCAGAAGTCTTTCCCCCTTGTTCTGTGGGTTTGGATAAAAGGTAGGCAAGTGAATGGTTTGATTAAGGGCCACGCAGGACACCACCTTGGGCATAAATTGTAGGGTTTGTCCTCAGAGAAACACTGTCTGGATAGAAAATAAAAGGTTCCACAGCCATGAGTGCCTGTTAACTCAGACTCATCTTACAGAGGTTATTGCTAGGAGCAGAGCTGTTTTCCAGGATAAGAATTTTATATCAGCTGTTGAGGTTGGCTCAAAAGGAGGCAGTGTGAGTTTTTCCAAGACCTAATTGAGGTCACATGCAGGTATTGGTGCTTTTGTTGGAGGTCTTATGTTTTTGGCCCCTCTGAGGTACTGCCTTATTAAAGGATGAGAAAAGATAGGTGGTTCCATAGTGTAATGGGCTGAAATGGCAGGGGCATGAATCTTAATTGATGAAAAGGATAGGCCTTTGTCCAGCATCTCAGTTAAGTATTGTAAAATCCTGAGGAATATTTGGTACAAACGTGTCAGTTCCTTGTTCCTGGTTCCAAGCACAGAATCTCTTGCATTTTTCTGCATAAGATTTTCTGGTACTGGGCCTCCAAGATAACATCCATTACAGCTTTGGAGAGAGAGTGTTCTGAATGGCTACATTATCCACCATACTGCCAGATTTAAGGTCCTGAGTTGGGTGTGCAGGATCTGATTGTTTTGTTGGGTCTAAGTGAGAAGTTTTGAGGCAATGTCCAGGCTGGACCTTGAGACAAGTGCTTTAGGATTGGGTACCAGTGCTGGTGTGGCCAGTCTGGGGCAATCAGTATCATTTTTGGCTTCTCTTGTCTGACCTTTAGGAGTACCTAGGGGAGGAGAGGCAGTGGAGGAAAGGCCTATACTGTTAGGTTTTTCCAGCTGAAGGATAGGGCATCCACTTTCCATGCTTGCTTGTGATAAATCCTCGTGCAGAATCTCTGTAGTTGGCAGTTGAGGGGAGGCAAATCTGTCGGCATCCCCATTTCCTTGTTATGCTGAAGACTTGTGGATCCAGTTTCCACTTGTGGGGATCCATGTTCTGCCAGAGTATTTATTTTTCCTGGCAGGAATTGTGCTTGCAGGTGAACTTGATAAGTCAATGCTGTGTCCCACAGTCATGGCTTGTCTGCAGAGGGGGTAGGAATGCGTCTCCCTGCTTATGTACCACAGGACTGTAGTATTGTCAGTCTTCAGTAGTTGTCCTGGATGAAGTAGATCCTTGAAAGCAGTCAGGGTATTCTGAACAGCTAGCATCTTTTTGATATGAAGATGCATCTGGCTTGCGGGCCATGTGCCCTGAATACATTTTCCTGCCATGTGGGCCCCCCCAGGCATAATCTGATGCATCTGTTAGTATCTGCCTGGCTGTGGGTAAAGTCGAATGGCTGTCCCTTGTTGTGGTGACAGGCCTGTGCCCACCATCGAAACTCCTGTTGCAGGCAGGGAATGAGGGTAATGTAGAGTCCAAACACTTTTTAGATACCATTGTAGTTTCCTCATATGCAGTCTGGCATATGGAATTAGCAGGATGCCATGAAGCCCAAAGCCTGCAGAATTTTTCTTGCAGATAACTGGGTCTTTGTTGCCAACATTTTGAAGTAAGAAGTCAGTTGCCTTTGTCTGGCGTGAGAAGCCATCTGGGCAGTTGTATTTAAGCTTGCACCCAGGAATATTATCTCTTGAGAAGGTACTAGTTTTGATTTATTTTCATTTACTGTGTACCCTAGGCAAATTAGTAATCTTTTTACAAACGCCAGATGCTTTAGTAGAATGTTTTTGTTCTCTGAATAAGGCAGTCATCCAAGTAAGGATATATTTGAATTCCTCTATCTGAAAAATACAATACTGATGCCAGGCATTTTGTGAAGACCCTGGGCGCAGTAAATAAGCCAAAGGGCAGTAGAGAATTGGTAGTGCATTGAGCCAGCTATGAATCTGAGGCATCTTTTGCAAGATTGTGTGATTGGCACATGCACGTATGCCTCTTAGGTCCAAAGTTATGAGCCAAGCCTTCTTGCCCAGCATGGGCAGTAGCTGCTGTAGTCAACATTTTGAATTTTGGAACGTCCAGAAATGTGTTTAGAATAGACAGGTCCAGTATTGGTCTCCAGGCTTTGTCCTTTCTGGGCACCAAGAAAAATCTAGAGTAAAATCCTTGTCCCTGCTCTTGTTGTGGTACTTGCTGAATGGCCATCTCCATGAGGGATGAAACTTGTTTGTCTCTGCCTATTGATTGTATGGCAGATCTGGCATACCTTTTGCCCTTGGCAGGGTGTGAAAGTGGAACCTGTAGCCCTGAGACACTGTTCAAGACCCAATTGTCCATGGTAATCATGTGCCAATTTGGTGAAAAAAGTGCTAGTTTTCTACCTAAGGGGGCTGCCAAAAGAGAAGTGCTCGGTTCTGGCAGAGGAAAGTCATTGGGACTGTTTCCTTTATGGTTGTGATTTGTCTTCTCTGCTTTTGGAGGTAGAAGCACCCCATTGTTTAGGCCTCTGAGCCTTGGGGCTGGGATCTGCCTCTGGGGCGTCTGTATCTGCCTCTTTGTGTTCTGTCTGACACTGGAAAGGACCAATTCTTTGTAGGCCAGTTCCTGCTGAATCTGGGTGGCTGTACCTGTAGGAAATCCTTAACTGTCTGCATGGATTTTGCTTTATCCTCCATTTTCTTCAACACCTCTTCTGCCTTAACACCAAAGTATCATGCTGTAATGGAGCATCCAATAATTTTGCTTTAACATGATCATGCTGATTCTGTTCCTGTAACCAAGCATGCCTTCTAATGACAAAACCCATAAAAGTGGCCCTGCAACAGGCCTCGAATGTATCAAAACCACATTGCAAAGTATGCTTTCCCACTTGTTCAGCTGCATGCAATAAATCCTGCATTTCCTTAGAACATTCAGAATTTGTCATTTCCTTATCAGAACATTCAGAATTTGTCAACATTTTCTGTTTAAGCAGTGACATTAAGTATTGCTTATATTTAAGCATATGAAACTGACAATTTAAAGCCCTTGCAGCCAAGGTGGCAGAAGTGTAAACTTTTTTCCCCCATCTGTCCAGTGTCCTAGAATCCCTATCGGAGGGGACAGGGTTTTTTTGCAGTGGAAGCCTTGACCCCTTTGGGACCCTGAGATAGTTTCTGGGTCAGCAGGGTTTTTATATAGAAATTTGAGTCTGGAACCCTGTAGTATCTGTCTGGCTTAGCAGGTGCAGGGGGTAAGAGTTCAGAGTCAGGCTGGACTCTGAAAATGCATCATCTACAATGTCTAGAACAGGTGGAATAGCAAGATGGCAACAAGGCAGACTTTTTGAAGTTGACTAATGCCTAGCCGATTGCAGTGTCAGTAGCCTCTTGCTTGAAAAAGTTGATGCCTGGTGGTGGAGGTAAGGAGCCAATCATCAAAGTATGGAAATGCCTGGAATCCTAGATGCCCCTAGTGAGTCGTGACTATTGCCATGCACTTGATGAACACTCTGGGGGCTGTAGTGAGACCAAAGGGCACGACTCGAAATAGTCTCCCAGCTGGAAATGCAGGTGATCCCTGGATGGTCTGGCCATCTTTGTGGTAGTACGCATCCTTGATCAATCTAACACATCCAATTGTCCTTCCCTAAAATGGAAGTATGGACTGTAGCGTGACCATTCAGAACTTTCCTCGCAAATTGGTAGCCTGCTGAGATCCAAAATGGTTCTCCAGTCCCTGGTTTTCTTTGGAACCAAAATGAATCTTTAGTAAGTTCCGAATCCTGTTTGGTCTGCCGGGACTGGATGACTTTTTTTTTTTTCTAGCAATTGGCACACCTCTATTGTTGCTTGTTCCCTGTGACTGGGTGGAGTGTCCAGGATTTTTGACTGGGAAGGGGCTGGGTGTTTAACAGTATGAAATACCCTCTGGAAATGATACTTTGCACCCAGATGTCATTTGTTACATCTAGCCAGGCTTCTGGGTACAATGACAAGCGACCCCTGACTGTCTCCAGAGGACAGCCAGGCCTCCCTTCAGGAGCGCTGGTAGGACTGACCAGAGAAGTGATCTGTCACCCTGGTGTGATACCCTCTGCTGTGAGGGTGGCATCTTCCATTGTAACTCCCTCTGCCTCTGGAGGGGGGTTCTCCAAGTGTCTTTAAAGGCTCCTTGGGCTTTCCGGAACCACATCTTTCCTCCCTTCTGACCTTAAGGAAAGGGTCGAGTGGGGGTGGAAAAATGGACTCCAGAGTCTTTCCTTGTTCACACCTGGTCAAAGTCTCCTTCACCTTTTTCCCAAGCAAGGATGAGCCGTCAAATGGGGCATTCATAAAGGAAGATTTGAAGGGTTCTGAGAAGGAACTATCTCATCCAGGCATGCCTACAAAGAGCAATCCCTGTACCTGCAGCTCTACTCTAACCATCAGCTGCGTAAGACACGAGATGCATGGACAAGTTAATTATCGAATTAAGGGTACCGAGTTGGGTAGCAACTTTGTCAGATACACTTGTAGCTACAGCACCCTGAAGATAATCTCCCAACTCCTTAAGGAGATCTCTACAGTATGGTAAAATGGGTCAAATAGCTCAGTGATCCGAGTGAGTTTCTGAACTAAACATGTTTCCCATATCTAGCCATGATCCTAGATTCTCTGTTAGGAGGATGGATAAACAGTCTCAGACGTTTCCTTTTTGGTGTCTGCCACCACCACCATGGCTTCTGCAGGGACTCCCTTGGTCAAAAAAGGGCTTGTCTACGGGGGGGGGGCAGAAATAAACTTATTAGGCCTCCTAGGAACAGGTTCCATAGTTTCTGATGACTCCCATGCCCTACGAGAGACTAGATCCATAAGCTCATCGTAGGGCAGAGACACCCATGAGGTGGAAGGTTGAGACCTAAACACCTTCAGGAGAACCAACTCATCCTCAGTAGGGCTCTTGAACTGCCAATCACCCCTCTGCCTAAGAATTTAAATCTCAGCAAAGTAGATCTCCTCTGGGGGGATCTAGGGGACCCTTCTGATTCATCCAAGTCTGTCTCTGATAGACTACTGTGGGGAGTCCAAATGCCTCTTGCATAATCTCTTCTGGGAAACTTCAGGGGAAACTTCTGGCGAGGTCTCTGAGCAGGGAGCACCCTGTGGGGCTACCTGAGGCTCTGGGTCTCTACACTTGAGATGACCAGAGGAAACTGACATAGGCACTTTAGGGGAGGAAGAGGCCAGACCTTGAGATGAGGAAGTCTTAGGAGACAACACTCACCTCATGGCTTCGAATGCACCATGGCTCCGATGAGTCAACTGGTCAGGAGGAGCAGTGATCCCCTTCTGCACTGAAGCAGTGTGCTCAGAGCCCAAGGTAGGAGCCGAGCTCACCAGAGCCAAAGCCCTGAGAGGAAGAGTCTGCACAGACAAGTCTGTGTGACTATCCTCCCTGGACCCGACCGGAGAGTGTCTGCTCCTAGAGTCCTCGGTCAGCGCAGAGGATGTCAGAGCAGATGGAGCAGACTACACTGGAGCAGGTGTCTCCGCCAAAGGATTCGCCATCAGTTCGGCCTCTAGGCCTGGTGCCTTCAAGGGTTTCTGAACCAGCCGTTCCATATCCAGATCAGACAGGCTGACAGAACTCCTGGAGGAGTGAATAGATGGAGCTGAATGGAGCAGTAGGGAGGGAGGTTTTTTGGCAACTGGTTGCAGAGCAGTGTCCCGGTTCTGAAAAGAACAGACCGGCTCCACTGACTTTGGAGTAGACAGTCACAACACTTTCCAAATTTTTCCCTTTCTTTGTCCTGGAATCTGAGGAAGTTTTGGACGATTTGCTTGCCCCATCCTGGTCAGACAATGTCTCTGAGAAAGGGTGTTTGATAATACCCCTATCAATTAACTTCCTCTTCCTTTCTGCAAGCACTCTAGTAGAAAAGGAGTGGCAGGATACTGCATGACTCCTGCAGGTGCACCTCACCCAAACAGTATACACACGGCACATGGGCATCCATAACGGACATCTTTTGTCTGCAATCTGGGCATATTTTAAACCCAGACTTTGGCTGCTTTTTCTTTTCAGACATAGTACTATATTCACAAAATCAAAAACGAGAAAAAAAAACAGTAACTATATAAGATAAAATAGAGCGGATTAATCTAATTACACACAGTATGCACCGCCCAAAAAGGCATATAGTAACACTAGTTACATAACCTAGTTAGAGAGGATTATAGCAATCCAGTATCAAAGCCCCAAAGGCAGCTCTAACAAGCTGTAAGAAAAGGCCCAAGGCAATTGGAAGATTTTTACTGGGAAAAGGGGGAAAAACAGAAAACTGATAACTAGACAATAGTATGTAGTTATAGTAAAAGATATATAAAACTGAAATATAAAACTTGCTGGAAGTTGAAAACTTCCAATAGTCTCGAGCAATGCTGGAAACAGAGATCTGTGCCGCGGTAAACTAGATCTGAGGTAATTCCAGCAGTGCATTGTGGGATAAGGGGTTGGCTTTCAAGCTACTGGAAAACTTTGAGCTTGCTAGTCGGCCGTGTTGGAGCAGATGATCAGCTCCGAACCCATCAATGAAGAATGAACGGCAAGATTGAACAACACATCTTTAATTATGTTTGGGTCTTGTGAGGTCAGCAGATATGTATGCAGTCCTACGATTGCAGATCTGTACATGTAAATCAATTTGGTGGGGGGGCCAATACCTTCAGAACATAGTGGTTATCATCTGGCTCTCAGAAAATGAGTTTAAGATGAAAGTAGGGGTGACTGTCGCCCTGTAATATCCCCCTTTGAAACTTTTATCCCTGGGATAATTTATCCTTTATCATGGCTTAGTTGCAAAGTGGTTTGTCACGAATGTAATCTATCAATGTAGGGTGTATATTATACATTTGTAAGCACTACTCTATCCATGAATGTGGAATGCTGTCCGATGCTTTTGTCTATCCGTATCGTACTTGGATTCTTCCCCTCTTAACAACTCTTCATTTTGGCTAACAAATCCTCCTTTGTTCCATATGACATTACTTTTTGTTCTATTGCCATGACTTGAGTTTTATTCTAAATGACCATTAAACCCTGTTGGCATCAATTCCAGTATATAGTTTACACATTTAGACAAAGTATTTGCCTGTAGTTTTTAGGAAAGCTTGCAGGCTCACCAGAGTATTTTTCCGTTAACCAGGTTGGTGTCGGTTTAGGATGCACATATAAATCTTACTCTGGCCTAAATCTGTGTAAAGAGTTAAAACTTAGCCAGAAGTTAAATACTGTATCTGGTCTGGGGTTTTCAAAATAGCTTTTTTTAATTTTTTATGGCTGTTTATCACATTTCTCATCCTGTACATTTGAATTTTGTTTTACTTCTATCCATTCAGTATCTTGTGTTCCACAGGGTTCTCAGATATTTTTCCAAAATGTGTATTTGTGGTATTTATATTCCTTTTGCCTTGTTTACCAATTCTCACTCTTTGGTCATCAGTGAATGACTTTTGTACTTTATCTACATATCAAGTTTTTCTGCCTTGCTGATATCTTTTAGTTTATTTGCAATAGTGTGATAGATCCTGGTCTGTTCTGATACTGCATGTTGCTTTTAATCCCATCTTAGTATTTTTTTATTCCATCTTCTGATCTCTGATAGTGACACTTGTCTTGCTTTATAGTTTCTGTATTCAATACTTGTCATCTGACTTCTTCCCTTTATTTCCTTGCGTTTTTGTAGTAAAACTCAATCTAGCAGCATAGTAATATATCGTATCACTCTACTCTCTATACAGATTGCTCAGAGGTGATATCTCTGACCCTGCCAACTAGAGATGTTCCATATCCACAAGTCTAACAACTGGCACATTACCCACTCAAAAGGCCTGAATCTAATGTGCTTCATCAACAAAACCTGCTGGAGAGGTTAGTCTCCCAGAGGCTGGCCCATCTCTGGAATGACCTTCCCATACATGTCTGAGTACCTCGCTGACGCACTTCACAACCCTGATGAGTAGATGGGAAACCACAAATTTGTCCCAGGGCTTCTACCTGTATCACTGACGGGTGATGAGTGTTTACTGAGGTTTCGTTTTGGGATAAACTCTTGGCTAGGCTTGTAAGGGCCCCAGGGCATTAGCCTAGTAACCCCCTATGAGCCTATATTCTTTTTACTGCTATAGAACAAATTAAGCAATTCTTCCTTGAGGCCACTTTCTTCTAAACTAAGGGCTCAGCTTGTTCTCAGTTTTCTGTGAGCATTCTAGAGTCCCAGAACATGTTCTGTGACTCTTCAGCTTCATCCTGCACCTATTGCTGTTTTATATGGGAACTTGCTGGCCTATCACCCCCACAACATTGACTGCATCATAGTTCCCACTCTCTCCTGTTCCTTCCGTGGTGTGCAACTCCAGCTGAACTTTTGTATTAGTTTCCTGCTGAAGGCTCCAGAGTATCTTCATGTGGCATGTGATCAGATGCTTCCTGTTCCACCCGTTTCTCTTTAATTTTGGAGACTTATTGTTCTAACATGCTGTGATGTTACCAGACTTGGATTTTCTATACTAAATCCTTCACTTGGCAGGTAATCCATACCTTCAGTTTTTATTCAAATTCTCCATTACTAATCTTGTCTGCTTTACCCCTTTGTTTTCTTATTTTTTGTATTGCAAAATTTTCCATATCTGGATGCCTTTGCCTGTATTTCTCCAAATATGGGTGCTTTTTTTCTGTATTTAGCTTTGATTTCTCCTTTGCATAAATATTGCACCATATTACATTTTACTTTCCCATGTCCATATTACTACTACAGGTATCTCTCTCCCCTTTAAAAGAGAAATAAACCAAAAAGCCTCACAAAGTAATATGTTTATTTGATCAACTGCAGTACTGCAAAGCTTTTGAGTAGAAGACCAATTGAAACTAATTCAGTAAAAAGTTCCCTTTTTACTGAATTAGTTTCAATTGGTAGGCTGGCTGTGATATTAAATTGTATAAATGGTGAACTAGTGTTTAAACTGTTGCATTGCGAAAGTCTTGCACTCAAGCTTTGCAGTGTTGCAGTTTATTGAATAAACTTTGAGATGGCTGGTCTTTTTGTTTTTTCATTTTTACCGTATAGTCCGTTTAGCTGGTTATCCCATCTCTCTCCTTACTTTGGGGACTGAGTTGCTCCATGTGATACAGCCTGCATTAGATTTTCAACACAAAACCATTCACTTTGCAGGTATTCCATAACTTCAGCTTCTTTTCAAGTTCTGCTTTACTAAACTTCTGTTTTACGTTCTGCCTTTGTGAGCTTATTTTTTTATATTGTGAAGCTTTCTATATCTGAATGCCTTGGCCTGTATTTCTTCAAATACCTTTTGGAGCTGCTTTTTTGTATTTGGCTTTCTCCTGTGCATAAATATTGTACCACATCAGATCTTTCTTTCCCATGTCAAAAACATCTGGATTTTTTCTATTTTTGCACTTCCTCAGTTGCATTTTCCAAATGGCCCCAAGTTTATTGGTCTATATAATGTATTTCATGGATCTGTTGCATTAATGAATACCAATTTGCACTTGAGCTTCAGACAGTTTTTCTTGTGCAAGCATTCTTTTCTCCAATTTCTCTTTAATCTTTTTGAATATCTTCTATCTGGAAACTGGCCTAACCCCGCTGTCGAAATATTTCCATGTCTTAATTCTATTTTTTCCAGTCCTGGCACCAATGCCCATACTAGGAATGGGCACTTTTTTTATCCCGGGACTTGTGCACCCAGCTGTTTTGTATCCTGCGCAGAAGTTGGTTAAATATGCTGTGTATTGTACTGCCACCACCTGCAAGCACTTGACAATGAAGTCTAAATTTCATCAGACCATGTTTGTCTTTCGGCTTTTCCCGGTTAGGGGTCGCCACAGCGGAACTCCAGTCTGCTAATGATTAGCAGTTGATTTTTACGTACTGGCTTGCCAGGCCTGATGCACAACCTTCAACGAAGGTATGCCCATTCACACGTCTCCATGCAGAAGACTATCTAGCGGAGAATCGAACCGGACAGTATCTTACTGTGAGGCGACAACGCAACTGCAGCACCACCGCGGGTAAATTTCATCAGACCATAAACATTACAAAATAACTTTCTAATGGACATTATTAATATGGATCGTTTGTAAAAACGTTCTTGTGGATCCAAGAAAGTTCAGTTTTGCATTTCCATTTGTCCTGCCCTTACTGAATGTTACTTCACTTAACACAACTTGCTAACCAACAAAATTAGTTTTTGTGAATTAAAGCTCCCATAAGATGTATTCAGTATTACCTGCAGCAGGTTTTGAGTGGCTCAATTGTAGGTTAAAGGGTTTAAACATTTTAAATAACTAATGTCGTTTCCCTTTGAAATTGGATTTTTCTTTACATGTGATGAATGTGTTTCCATAAATTGATATTTGATTACCATGAAGGTCTAACTAGGTGCCCATTTTCAGCAAAGGCCTGGGATGAAAAATCTCAAGTCTTAATATTTTTAAGAACACTTGCAGTTCAAAATACAGAACATCTACAAATTTGTTATACCAAGGTATTGTGAAACATTGAACAGGTCTCCTGTAATTTAATATTTAGAGAAATTGTAGCCAGTTTATAGAGAAATTAAAGGTAAGTTAGTATAATTACCAGTAAGCCAAACAGCAGGAGAAACAAATGCAAACTCTAGAAAAACTTTCATTCCACCCAAAGAACCCTTAGGCCCAGACTCCAGAAAGGAGCATCATACTACAAAACAAATTGGGTAAAACCACAGGATTTATTCACATTTAATATTCAGTTGAATGGCACTTTCAAGCGCAATGTTCAAATTCAGAGTGCTTTTAGTACCAAACAAACTTGAAGGACTTCAGAAAGAACTGGTACTTTTTACTACACTAGTACTAAAACTTTGCTTGCATCATAATTTAACAGGCACAATAGCTAAAAATATGTTTAAAAAACACTGGAAATTCAAGGGAAACAAATATAAAAGTAAAATATATGGATGCAATGTATTCCAAAACCTTTTAAAAAAAATATTCTTTTGTTTACAAAAGAACCATTGCTTAAACTTCAGATTTTATCTGGGACTGCATATAGAATCTAAAGCCCATAATTTGTTAGCTCTCTATTTCAAAACAGGAGTTAAAGAATTATCATAATACAATCAAAGTTTAATTGCCAGTAAAGTTCCTCAAGTTCAGGTTTGTCCTGCCATGCTTCTCTGTCAGGGTTAACTTCCAAAATAGTAAATGAAAATTGAAAATTACAAACAAGTGTCTAAAGCTTTGTCATTGTGTGCTGTGATATGGTGTTAAATGCTAAATACACAGTGAGGTAAGACCACTCCTTTAGTGTTTGAAATTCCCTTTTACAGGATGAACAGTACTGTTCAAGGAATTTATTTCATCCAGTTCAAGAATCTTTTATAAAAGCTTGTATAACAATATTTTTAATGTACATATCACTTGTAAGAACAGACCAATATTAACAATTTTTACAGTTTTGGAGCAGAAATGTGCAGTCAAGGTTCTAGTATATTTTGTCAAGTCAGTCCTGTGATCCCTCAAGCTTAAAGGAAAAGGTCTGGGGAATCATTAACGGCCTCTGTCATCACAATACAGTTTGGTAACAAGCCAATCCCCAGAAGTGGTAAATTTGGTTCTCCACCTGCCCAAAATTTCATCACAAACACTTTTTACAAGGGTACTGGGATAGTTTCTTTCAGAGAACATATCTGGATTGTCTTTAGTGATTTAAATGCAACTTTGTCTGAAATCCTAAACAGATGAATTGCCCATGAACAAGGCTTTTCTTTTGGGTCCCAAACTCTCAGAAAATCTTCTTGGCAAGAAGACAAAAATGCATCATCTTCCCACAGTTTCACTATCAGAAGCAAACTAATTACGAAAGGACTATTGAACAGATGCAACATAGTGCTTAATTACTACCAGTTTCAGTTAAGCACCTACTTTAACTTTCTGCAGTCCTGGTCCCAATGGCCATTCTTTTTGGAGAGTTTGCCTGTTAGACTGGCCTCCTCTCCACCCTATATTTTAGCTGCTCATCAAAGGACAGCTAACATTTCCAATTGGTGCAAGTAGATTGTCAGAGTAGTGGCTCTGCCACTTGTGCCAGCAACAAAAATCAGGAGTTGTACTCCATGTTTTGGAATGTGGTTAAAGCTGCAAGAGGAATCTGAATTTGAAGTGCCTGGGAGAGAGGCTCATTCAAGAGGAATTAAGAGAGCATATGGGGATTATTCAAGCCTTCCATTCTCAGGGGTAAAACACTAGCTGGAGACATGGAGGGTAACTTCCTCAACTGATTTCTAGGGCCACCCCATCTACACTGGAATCTTTTCAGAGAAAGATGTGCACTGATGCTGCTACTGCTCAAAACTGTAGAAACCAGTAAGTTTCACAACTTGTCCTGCACTTGTATTTGGAGCCAGAACTTTAGGACCCCAGCCCCCACAGACTTGTTTGCCATAGATCTGTAGCTGTCCAGCTGAATTTAAGATGTGGCAAGTTATTCCTAATGCAGCACATGTGATCCTAAGTAGCTTCTCTTAATACTGGGTCATGGCACATTCGCCATTTAACCTTCCAGACCAAGACCAAGTTTTACCCCCTCAAGTTGCTAGCCTAATTTACATATCTCCTATTAAGTCTTTTTCATAGATTCATAGACTTACTAATGACCCAGAGGGGGCCTTTTTTAAGCCTAGATAGATTTTCCCAAAAGGATAATCTGTACCAAATAAGACATAGGCTTTTATAAGCTACCCCTTTCTGTAAGGGATGTGTGTGCCAGGCCCAATGTAAATTTCCTATTCTCCATTATTTAAAAGCTGGGTTATTAACTCTGCTTCAGCCTGTTCCATAGCAGTGGCAGTTTCTGGGACATGTCTTTCTCTCCAGCATGTTCTGTGACAAAATTCAGGTACCTAGAACTTGTATTTGTGGTACTCCTTGACTTACAAATCTTCTTCATATTTGCAAGTGTGCAGTTTGCAGATGTCTCCGCAATCTATAGGAGACTGAGTAGAGGGAAACTGCTTTAATTTGCTCTGCATAAGGCAAGTTTATGCCTAGTGTTCTTTTGGTAAGGAACCTCTGAGGTTGCTGTAGTTGCTGCATAAGCCTGGTTGTGTACATACCAAAGGGAGCATTTTACTCTGGTCTGATAAGGGCAGAGTACAGTAGAATGACCTCTTTGGACCTAGATGCCATGCATTGTAACTTGTGCAACAAGGATTTTTCTCACCACTGTGGCTACACAGTGGTACAAGGTAAGGCTACTGTGTACCCAAATCCCTGCCCACTGGGTTGAGACATAAGGGTATGCTATCAACATGGTAATAGACTGGGATGGTTGACTCCCTAAAGGATACAATTATACACTTCTTAGCATTTAGTTTGACCATGGCTTTGGCACCATTTGTTAGATGGACCTTCTTAAATGCTAGTGCCTGCAGAGGAGTCTATAATGACCCCATCTTGCAGTTATCTGCAAACTTGTTCAGCCACAAACCATTTGCTTCTCTCGGAGAAAGATGCCAAAAAGGAGCAGTCCCAGTACTGAGCCCTGGGGGACTCTGCTACTGCTTGGCTTCTTGGTGGAGGTAGCCTCGCCTGTTTTGACCTCCTGGGTCTCGTCATTGAGCCAGTTGGCTATCCAGTGGGTGATAAGAATTTTATACCTAAATTAGTGAGCTTGTCTGCCAGTGTGGTATTGTATCAAAAGCCTTGGCCAGGTTGAGAAGCTGTGTGCAGTCTTGCCTTCATCCACTGCTTTAGTGACCCTCTCAATGTCTACTAGATTTAATAGGCAAAACCAAACTGATGGGTACAGCATTTGCAGGTTACCCATTTCCTCATTTATGTCTGATTTCTTTCCATGGCCTTGCATGTGGCTGGTAAGATTTATGGGCCTGCAGTTACCTGGATCAGTGGTTGGAGGCCCCCCCCCCCTTCTGTGCAGGAGAATGACTAGTCATCTTCCATTCCTCGGGCACAAACCTAACTGAAGGCTTTAGTTGAAAATTGGACCAGAGACTACATGTTTATTGAACATCCAGGGATGTTATCTGGGCTCACTGATGCAGTGTTGGCATTGGAAAGTGCACTGATGACCGGTTTCCTTGTAATGGTTGGGAGGATTATTTTGTGTAATATTTCCTTTGGACTATCTGGTGGGGGGGTGGGGTGAAGTGAACCTGTCGGCCAAAAGGTATCTGGTGGGGGGGTGGGGTGAAGTGAACCTGTCGGCCAAAAGGTTGGCAGTGACCTCTGGTTCGGGTGAGCCATTTACAACTGTGCATTGTGCATTTCCTCAGATTATGGACATAGTTTTAGAAAGCTTTGTGGTTGTCCTTTGCCTGAGAAGCTGTTTATTCAAATTGAGCCTTTGAAGTATTAATGAATCCTCTTGGCTATCGGTAGATTGGTTGGGGGGCTTTTAGTATGTGTGGCTATACTTGGACTGGAATTTTTCATGATTAACCAGTTGATGGTGATTCTACAAGGGTGGATTGTCCATTTATTTTTCGAGTGAGCACTGCTTGTTCTAAACTGTTATGGCTGTACAGAGATTTTGAAAGTGGCACACTGTATGATATGGAGTTTTGAGTTTGGGACTGCTTGAAATTTAGCAAAGGTGTGGCTTGGATGTTAACTCTGGGTTTTGGTTTTGCTGGATGCCCAGATTTAATTTTTATTTCAAGTAATACTGCCTTATGGCCCGATCTGACGAGAAAAGGTGCATTAGGCTGAGAAACATTGCCCCCCACCATGTTGGGTAGTACAAGGTCAAGGATGTTTGTACCCCTGGTAGAAGGGACCAACTATTCCAGGATCTTGGTATTAATGTTAAGGAATTACTGGGCTAATGCCTTAGAAATGGTGTAGGATTCCCAGTCTATAAATGGGTAGAGATATCACCATGAATATCATATTGGGTTGAACAGTGAAGGTCTCTAGTACATTGAGAGAGGTAGTATGGGTTTCCTGGGACATCGAGGGGGACCTACAGGTTGCAAGGATATGGTAAGACACCCTGTTTATGGTGAGTTGCACATGAGTAGGTCATACACTTAAGTCTGTGAAATTGGTTTAAATAGACTTGATGCCACAATACAAAGACAAGATGATCAGCTTTAATAATTGTCTTAAGTACTGGTGTCATTCTAAGGGGATCCAATGTCTGTCTGCCTGGGATGGCTTACACCTATCACCACTGGGCTTCCGGATATTGGGTAAGGCTCTTGCCACCCCCATAGTGCCTTTTTTAGGCAAGGCTCAAAAAACAAACCCACCTCCTTAGAAAAAAAAAATGGGAAAAAACTAAGGGTAATGCTGCTCAACGCCAGAAGTCTAAATCTCAAGATGCAGGCACTCCAGCATGGAGAACATTGTCTGTGCAGCAACTGAAACCTGGTTCAAGGCTCCTGAGAGCACCCCAGCGTTACCAGGCTATACCTCGTATCATGCTTTTCGGCCCCAAAACCCGGGCTGAACCACAAAGGAAGGGGGAGTGTCCATATTCAAGGACACCCACACCTCCAGGTTAGTAGCAACACATGAAGCATCAGAGACCATACAGGTGCAACACTGCTATACAACTGGTAGCATGTTAAAGACCACCCTCCCAATCTCAGGAACCCCACTCAGCCTTCCTAAAGACATTAGAGGATATGAATGAATCACAAAATACCATCATACTGGGAGACTTCAACTACCCAAACATAGTTTGGTGTACATTATTCTAGCCCTAACACCCTAGCGCAAAGGTTCCTGAAATTCATAAACTCAAATGCACAGGAACAGCTAGTCACCTCTCCCACTAGGGGAGATAATATACTAGACCTGATAATCACAAACATGGGGACAAAATGCTCCACACCGGAGGTATACCCCTCACTAGTGAGATCTGACCACAAACTAATCACCCTGGATATACATATCCCACCTCCACCCCCAGAACAAAAGACCACAGTGAAAAACTTCTCAAAAGCAGACTTCACTCTTCTTAAGACTGAGATGGTATCCTTTAAGCCCACTGGGCCAGTGGATACCACATCCCACAATGCCGAATCCTTCACAAATGCTTTCTATGGACATCTCCAAGAATGCATGGATCATGCAATCCCAAATAAATCCAAGTCCCTCTCCACCAAAGGCAAGCATCCTGTCTGGTGGACCTCGGCCATTAACAAATTGTATAACAAAAGGAAGCTACTGCACGTCAGAGCAAAATCCAATAAAGGGAAGACATCTCTTATCAACATTAGCAGAAAACTATGTTCTCTCATAAAAACATCCAACTTTGAGAGAAAAATCGCTAAGGACACTAAAGATGACCACAAAGCCTTCAGCTATGTTAGAAACCTGGGCGGAAACCCTCGTATGCTCAGTTCACAACAAACAATACACTGAACCCACAGATATTGCCAACATTCTGGCTGACAGGTTCAGTGCAAATTTCTCCCCTCCCTCACCCCCAAAAGAAGAAATACTTATCCCAGCTGAATGTAATCTCCTTGTCATCTCAGATGTCCAAGTGAGAACCGCCCTCAACAAAGCTAAAAACATAGCATCAATGGGACCTGACTGTATCCCATGTTGCGTGAACTCCAAGAGGAGCTAAACCTACACATAAAAATGCTATTTAACCTTAGCCTTACTACAGGATATGTACCTGAACACTGGCGTACAGCAACAGTGGTCCCACTCCACAAAGGGGGTACCTCTACAGATCCTGGGAACTACTGCCCCATAAGCTTAACCAGCCTGGTCTGCAAAGCTATGGAAAGAATCATTATGGAACTCATAAACAGAGACATAGGGGACCTACAGACACTTGACCCCACCCAGTTCGGCTTTGTAAAGGGCAGATCCTGCCTTTTGAACCTGGTTGACTTTTTTCGAAATTGTCACTACAGCCATTGAGGGCAAAGCAGTCCATACAGCCTACCTGGACTTGGCTAAGGCCTTCGACACAATACCCCACTCAGGCATCATAGATAAGCTCAACAGCTTAAACGTAAACCCTTATGTCACTAGATGGGTTGCAAACTGGCTAAAAGACAGAACCCATAAAGTTAAAATCGCTGGAGCAATGTCAGACTCAGCCAGTCGCAAGTGGTGTCCCACAGGGATCTGTCCTGGGACCCCTCTTTTTCGGCATTTACTTCTCAGATGTTAAAGCAAACATGGGAGGGCTGTGGCTGAAAGTTTGCAGATGACTGCAAACTAGGCGCCATAGTCGATACACCAGCGGACACATACATCCTACAAAAAGGCCTCACAAACGGACAACTGGTGCTGGAGTCACGGCCTTAAACAAAATGCCAAAAAATGTATAGTCATCCCCTTTGGGAAAAACAAAGTACCCACAAATTATCACATAGACAGCAATCCACTGAGTACGGAAAAAGTAATCCGACACCTAGGGACCCAAGTCAACAGTGACCTCTCATTTGACACCCACGTTGCCAAAGTGATTAGAAAAACATTCTACCTTGCACACCATGAAGGGATTCGCATCCAGATCCAAGGATGTCATTGTACCCCTATACTCCCTCATTAGACCCATGATTGAGTACAATGCCCCATTTGGTATGTACCTCACCCGGCATTTGCAACAGCTGGAGACCACAAGTACCTCACCAAGAGGATCAAGGGTCTCCAACATATGTCTTATTCTGCCAGACTAAAGAAACTTCAGTTCTATTCAGTAGCATACCGCCTGCTCAGAGGTGATCTCTGCCTGATGTACAAGGCTATGTCCAATCAGGATCTGATGGACATGCTTCATCTCAAAAAATCCAAATCCATCAGGACCACGAGAGCTAAAGACTTGAACCTCGGCACAAGTATGAATAGGACATGCTGGAGGGATAGATTCATAACCCAGAGGCTTCCCATGCTTTAGAACAAGATCCCAGTTCATATTAGGCAGAGCCCCTCACTGACTCTCAAGAGAAATCTTGATGAGTGGATGGGAGATCATAAGTTTACCCCAGGGGTCACATCTGTGTCACTGCTAGACAGGGGCACAGTAAACTAATTCTATTATATAAGGGGACCTTCATTGTGTCACTAATAGACAGAGGCACAGTATTCTAAATTTATTCTGTACATTTTTGTACCATTTCATGGGGTGGCAAAAGCCACATCACTATGGCTAGGCTTACAAATGCCCCAGGGCAGATAGCCTAGTACTAAACTATGAACTCCTCCACCTTCAGTTCCCTCCTGTGCAGTAACTGGTCTAAAGGTGTGAAAGGCATAACTTTGCACTGCTGGGGTACTGAGACTTTAAACCATGTCACTATTACTACACCAATGTTTACACTCTCCAAGGAGAGGAAACCTTGCAGGGATTGATTCTAGCTTTGAGCAGTACTACCTTCAGATGTTCCTTCACAGGTTGTCTGTAGGTTTATCAGTTTGGCATTACCTAAAGCTACTACTGGGTGGAAAAAGGATCTTTACCAAATGTCCAAAAAGCCTAAAGGGATAAATGGAGACCATACCTAACAAAGGAGCATGGTTTTGTCAACCATGTCCTGCCAGGTCATCAAATATTTTATCCCCTCCTGGGTTAATGCCAGAAGCTAAGCGAATTGTTAAAAGCAGTCATTTTCTTTTAGTAATGTAGCATCATCCTTTGAAAAGGTAGTATGCTGCTCATTGCTAGGCTCATAACTGCCTGAGAAATGCAATCGGCAAGTTCTACAGTCTCTCCATATAGTTAAGGAAGGTGCATCTCAGGTCATTAAAACCCACATGGACCGAGTCATACTGGTATCTGTGGCTCAATGACCTGGCTGCCTGTGAGGCTTAATGGATCCTAGCCCAAGAAAGGCAGCTGTGCGACTCCCTTACTCAGTTTAGTCAGGAGAAGATCTGTGTGCCTCATTATAGAATCACCAGTGACCAGGGAATTTCTGTGCTGTCTTGCCTTAAGGGCTCAACAGTGGAGGCATTGGATACAGTGTTAATATGTGTAGCTGTGGGTTTAAGTGGCCGAGGACCCTTTCTTTGTACTGTGCAGGAGGTCTTGGTGTTTTATGAGGGCTACCTTAGTGCCTCAGCAAAAATAGCTTTATATGTAGGGTCTTTATGCAGTAGGCATTGTGCAAGTAGGAACAATTTTGGTTCTATGAGTTTTGCCTCCCACATTAGTGTGTTTACCTCTTGCATACTGTATCTGGTGTATTCAGAATAAGTGGGTTGGCCAGTGTACATGAGGCAATTGCTACAGTGCATCAGAATACCCATCTCCACAGAGCTGTGAAATGCATTCATGGCTACTGATCTACTAGGAAGGAGTGAGAGACTTAAATATTGAACAAGTCAATAAGATGGGGACCTTGATTAGCAACACTCAGCTGTGAGAGAACCAAAATACTCTTAGTTTTTTTTTCATCTAGACAGTAATGCCACAAGAATGTAGACCATAAACCTTCCTAATATAACTGGTTTGGAGCCCGAGTGCTTAAACCAGAACAAAGACAGTTGGAATAATAGCCACAATAATCCTTCAGCAATTCCTAGCTCAGAAGGGCAGAGGCTACCCTAGTCACACGAGTGTAGACTATAAACCTTAGTGTAAAATAACTAGCCTGGAGCACAAGTGCTTAAACCACAACTAACCTTTTTAGAATAATGGATACAAGCCTTTAACCAGTAATTCCCAACTCAAAGGTGTATGCTACCTCGTCTGCCAAGAGTGTAGAGCACAAACCTTCCTTATGTAAGATGACTAGTTTGAAGCCCAAGTGCTTAAATCAAAACAGAGGCTACTAATAGAATAAATGTAGCAGATAAAATGCAACTGAACACAAACTTTTTGCTGCTTCTTAAATTAGGAAGAAGCACTGATATGGTTGAATCAGCTGAATAAAGTGCATGTTTTAAGTGGGACGGGAGTAAACAGAAGTTTAAGACTAAGGGGGGTGGCCTTCCTAGCTGATGGCTCAGTAGCACTGAGCATGAGCTGTTGTGATAAAATAGAAGTACCCAAACCTTTAACTTCAATGCAAAATCAAATGCAGGCAGAGAACAGCAGAAAACATAGATTGCAACCATACTGTGAGCCATTGCATCTTCAACGAATGCTGCAACATTTTTATCACTTCTGAGATAATGTCCCAGAGAATGCCTTGTACAGAAGTAGCCTTTGAAGATTCTGTAAGGTTTTCCTTATTCCTTGTACCAAAGTTCCTCAAAGGTAAGAATCACAATGCAGAATAGATTCTATTAGCTCAGCTTCTGATGACCTCTGCTTTAGCATCCCATTTTGGATGAGCCACCTTCTCTTACCCTCACCAAGAGACTGCAGGGTTTCTCCAATTCCAAGTATGGTCAGGGGCCTTTAATACCCAAATGGATCCATCTATGTATGGAGTTCTGCCCAGAGACCTGGTACCAGTTATACCAAGTGGACCCATTTTTTGCCTGGAACAGTGCCAGTGGACTCTACCCATTTACAGGTGAAGTTCCTTGCATTTATGAATTTGAATGTACACTTAGCCATATTGAATATTCATAAAGGTAAAAATTCTGCTGTAGACTTGTTTGCAAAACCTACCAAAGACATGTTTGTGATGCCCCCATCTCTCCTCCCACTTTGGATAGTGTACTTTGTTTTGAGAAGCCAGCACTCCTCTATAATCCAGCCTCACATGAACTGGAATTTCTCAATTGGGGAAAACATCTTGGTTGTGAACTCAGACTGTTCGAGTTGCAGGCCCTGTGTGCATAGCCCAGATTTATCTTTCTATAAAATCAGAGGTCATAGAATCTCATGCCAAATATTTGCATCAAAAGTAATACAAATTTAGTCTACCAGTAGTCCCTTATGCCAGCCAGAGGGCATTTATAGGTTTATAGATCAGTACTAGGCTAACTGCCCTAGTTGGCAATTTTAAGCCTAGTCCATTACCCCATGTGAGAATCAAACCTTGCACCTTGTGTCTGTAAGGGTGAACACCTTAATCATTATGCTAACCTCCCACCATATTCCACAGAACTGTGTGGATTTTCACAGGTAACAGGATTGCATAGAACCAAGATGTGCTCAAAAAAAAAAAAAAAAATTTGGTGGTCCCCCACCATAAACTCTACAACAGAAGGAAAACAACTATTGCAGAAAAGGGTGAATTCCCAAGACTGGAAAAATTCCCTTGTTAGCCGCCTCAAAAAACTGAGATCCATCAAATTCTCTAAATCTAGCTACGAAAACAAAATTGCTGTGGATTCTAAAGACAACCACAAGGCATTCTATAGTTATGTCAAGAATCGACATGGCAATACTCTGATTTGCTCCGTTACAGCACAATGGTAATACATATACAAAACCAACTGATATTGCCAACATATTGGCTGACAGGTTCAGTATAAACTTTACCCCCCCCTTTCACCCCTAAAGTGCCTATCACAGTACCAAAGTAATGCCAAGTCCCTATTACAGCTACACAGGTAAACCCAGTTCAAAGCCAAGAATAAGCTTCCATGGGACCTGATAATATCCCTGGCTGTGTTTTACATGAATTACATACTGAACTGGCACCACGCCTGAGTACCCTGTTCAATCACAGCCTCCTTTCAGACTTTGTTCCTACTGAATGGTGCACTGCTACGGTCATCCCACTCCACAAAGGGGGAGTGACTACAGACCCTGGGAACTACTGTCCCATTAATCTGATGAGTCTGATATACAAGGCTATGGGGCGCATCATCATGTCCTTATAAGGACATGGGGAATCTCCAAACTCTGGACCCCATGCAGTTTGGGTTTGTAACCCGATATACTTCAAGTCTGTCACCAGAGCTGTGGATGAGGGCAAGGTAGTTCACACAGCCTACCTAGATCTTGCCATCCCTCACTCAGGAATCAGAGGGGTTTATGACTAGTTTAGTGTCTGTTCTAGGTTGCCAACTGGATCACTGATGGAACCCACACTGTGAAAGCAGCAGACACCAATCAGTTACAAGTGGTGTCCCACAGGGATCGGTCCTAGGTCCTCTCCTGTTTGGCATTACTTCTCTGAAGTTCAAGCCAACGCAAAGGGACTCTGGCTTACCAAGTCTGCAGATTGCAAACTGGGAGCCATTGATTCTCCAATTGATGTAGACACTCTACAAAAAGCCCTTACTGACACCAATGACTGATGCCAGAACCATGGTCTTAAGCTCAATGCCAAAAAGTGCACTGTCCTTCCCTTTGGGAAAAATTTGGTGCCCATTAACTTCCACATAGCTGGTAGTCACTAAACACCAAAGGTGTGGTGAGACATCGAGACAGTGCTATGTGGTACATCTTACAAAACGTTTCTTATCCAGGAAGAAAAAGGTCATAATCCCCTCTACTTGTTCCTCAGACCTATTATAGAATACAATGCCCCATTTGGTATGTACCTCACTAGACACCTACAACTGGAAAGGCCACAAAAATACCTTGTGAAGAGGATTTTAGGCCTTAAACACATGCCCTATATGGCCAGCCTCCAACTCTAGCTATATTCTTATCGCCTACTTAAAGGCAATCTCTGACCTACAAAGCTATGTCTGACCTAGAGCTGCTAGATATGCTACACCTAAAGAAATCTTAATCCCTCTGTGCCACATGCTCCAGACACCTAAACTTCATTACCACAATAAACAGAACATGTTGGAGGGACAGGTTCCTAACCCAGAGACTTCCCATACTCTGGAACACACTTCCCATTCACATAAAGCAGAGCACTTCACTGGTCCTCTAAGGGAAATCTTGACGAGTGGATGGGCTATAGGAAGTACCCCAGGGATCACTTCAATAGCCTTGCTTGATAGGGGTACTGGGATCTAACTTTGTACACCATGATACTAGGGAATCTTCTTGGGCTAGGCTTGTATAAGCTCCAGAGCTGTTAGCCTAGTGCACACCTATGAACATAGAGGATGGACCATCTACTTTTTCCTCAAATTGATGCTGGGCACCAATTTTTTTCTGTAAAATTTTCTAGACTACCCAAACATTTAGTGCTCACCAACAGATTTAATGCCACTTCACAAAGGTTTCTTTTGGAATGTTTCCATGGATAATTGTGGCTATGTGGCATCCTTGAACACCTTTGCAAGATGCTGTAAACATTTTTCAGAGTAGCCATTACTAGGAGTAATACTTTGTGGAGAGCAATAAAAAAGGATAACCTCTATCCTTGACGTGATAACATTCCTAACAATAAAAATCTGTATTGGTAGCTTCCTCCCCACACCATCTTTCCCTCCTTACTCCAGCTTTCAGAGTGTTTGTGAGCTTTCCTGCAGGCTGCATATTCTTTGTGCCCCCTTCTGTGGTCTTAATCTGTAGAAGGTGACCTTGGTTGACAAGTATTTGTTGCTAGGTAGGTGGTGTAGCTAAGGGGGGGGGGGGTGTAAGGTAGCCGCAATGTTTTGAGTCTGGTGTCTGTCCTAGAGGTGACGTAGCAAACTAGCAATTCAGAGTGGTTATGGTAAGCTAATAACTTGCAGAAAAAGCAAACTGATGCAGTTTGGCTTTTTATGCAGTTGGACTGGAATTTGAACTGGGTACAGTTTGGTATGGGGTCAGGCAACTGAGGTCTGAAAGATGTAAAAACTTCCTGTGATATTATGCACCCCTTGGGTAGCTGTTGAGTAACATCACAGTACTTGGCAATCTGGCTTTAATAGGTTACCAGTCTAATGGCACTAAAGCCCTTACAAGCCTAGATATATTTCCCCGAGTTACCCCAGTTTAGTTTCCTGAAGTTTGCAGAGGTAAGAGACTATGGTAGTTAATTACTTCTGGTGTTCAAAGCTGGGCACACATTTCCATTGTCTAACAAGGCTATGTGAACACTTACCGTAAGAATGCAGTTATCAAAGTAGGGGTTTTCATCCAGTTAACTTGTTACTGGTAATGTAATGGGTAATGCTTTATTTGAAAACTCTTCTGTAGCTCTGTCAGCATATGGAGAAATATTGTGTTTTAATTGTATCTGAAGTTTACAGCCAAGTTCACAATGTTAGGTAATGTGTTGTAATGGTGTAAATATGCACCCTGTATATTAAGTGAAATCCTGTACTAGCTATTCAAAATTGCTACTGTCAGCTCTTTGATGGAGATGGTAAGGCTGGAAATGTGCTAATTTAACATTGTTTTACCACTTGGTAATTCACTTTTATTCCATCAGGCAATACTGCGTTACAACATGTATCCCACAAAAGGACCAGATAGCTTTTCCATTGAAGTGTTTGTGGATCCTCAGGACTGCACGGATAATTCTACCAAGTCCTTTGTCATCACCATCATTGTCAGGTATTGTAGTGTTGCTTGAAACTTCATGTAATGATGCTTGGTTCTTTGATATTCATGCTGCGAATGTCTGCTGATACTCAAGTGCCATACTCTATGGGTTTTGTTAGTGTGAAGTAGACATTAGTTTTTTGCAAAGTGACAAAGTACTGGAGTGTAATGAAATTGTCTGTTCTCATTTGTGAACTTTGGGTACGCTTTTACCAGGCTAATTACCAAAAATAGCAGCCACGTTGATGGAAATGTGGAAGCCTGCTTTTTCCAACTCTCCAGTAGTAATCTGTTACCAGACCTCTCTAATATCTAAATGGGCATAGACAGATATAGGAATGATTCCCACAAATGTATGGGTCCTTCAAATGTTTGCTCTAGAACACAATGGTCTTGCCTTCTACTGCACCACTCATCAGTTGTCTACAAGAGTTTCTCTACCAGATGGTGACTAGTTCCAACTGCATAAATTGCTCATGACTGAACAAACTCCTTTAGTTTCAGCCTGGTTTGCTTTTAAAAAACTTGAAGGGAATTTGAAATGTCATGCATGGACCTGAGGATGCTTATGATTTAGAAATAGTCTTGTGAAGTGGAAGTCCCCCCCCCCCCCCAAATATCTTTATGTAACTATTTGGATTGTAGTTTATGCAGTACTGTAAATGCCTTTTATATGGCCGTATGCTTTCTGTCAAGAAAAGTAGTCTGCTTATTGTCAGATTTGAGAAGTTATAAAATTTCATTAGCTGCACACAACATTCTGCTTCAGTCCAGAGGCTCTTTTAAAGTCTAATTTGTTAGCAGTGGTGTAGCTTTTCCTTTAACCAAGCTGCATAATAGTTCATTTAAAGGAAGCTGTGTGGTACATTTGCTTTCTGTGGAAATGCCATTGGTGTCTAATTGCAGTTGTCACAATACAGTGTCAAATGTATTTCCTTTTGAACGTTTTGTGAAATATAGCATTAATTCACAATAAAAATGTCCCAAATGTATATTCGGTAGTAATTTAGTTTGGAAACCTAATTTAGTCCTTCCTGCAATTTCCTTTTTAACACATACCTTCTCATGATTTAGCTAATATATCAAATATACATTTGGGACATTTTTATTGTGAATTAATGCTATATTTCACAAAACTTTCAAAAGGAAATACATTTGACACCGTATTGTGGCAACTGCAATTAGACACTACCATAAAGGTGAAAGCTCTAAATACCAAAACTCCAGAAATGTGAATTTCAAAATCCCGATGTTTGGAGATGTTGAAGTAGCGCTTCTCGTGTATGAATGGACAGGTGGAAGTTCAGGTAAGTATGTATAAGGGTGTTGGTTAGGGGCTTTAGTGTGTCTGACCGTGGTGTGTGCAAGGGGGAATGGAGGTGCATGGTGTTCATGTGTAGTGCGACCCTGGAGTTAGTATATTTAAGTAGGGGTGTGTGGGGGTCGCAGCTTGTATGTAGTGTAGGTTTGTGTGTGTGGGGGGAGAGGGTGTGTGTTTGTATGTGTGGTGTATGGTTAGTGTAGGCTTCGCGATTTTAAAATTCATGCTTTTGGGATTTCAGTATTTGGAGCTTTTGGCTTTATGGTCTCAATTCTGAGAGTCAGTATTTCAGGATTTCGGTATTATAAAGAGAATCCATGCATATACATGTGTAGATATATGTAGATGTACAGTATTTCTTCATAAATAAGACCTAACCAGAGAATAAGGCCTAGCATTGTTTTCCAGGGTCATCATAATATAAGCCCTACCACAAAAATAAGCCCCAGTTAAGATGAACATGATGGATGTGTTTATATTATTATAAAATAATATTGACACCTGTTGATGGAGGTTATTGTACTCTGCTAGACATTTTCAGACATCCAGCTTCTCTTTGCAGAAAGTCATAAGATTCTTTCCCTGGGAGTCCTCCATGATTCTTACTGTAACCCTAATCACTCCACTTGACTGAGATCCTTGGCCCATAAACTCTGGCAGGTGTACTTTGGTCAAAGTACAGACAACGCGCATAGTGTGTGCACTTGATAACTAACAGCTGTGGTTGAGTCTTAAGTCTCCATTTTGTGTTGCCACTCCAGTCTTGTAAGTCTTCAATTAACCCCCACTCCCCAGACAAGATGAGTGCAAAAAGAAAGCTATTCCATTGGGAACCATGGAGGACTCCCGGGGAAAGTGACTGCTTTCTGCAAAGAGAAGTTAGATCTCCGAATGGTCCAAAAATAGCGTGCAGTGTACGAGAACTGTCTACAGGCTGAGGGAAATGCTAAGAAGTGTGGATCAGGTTGGCAACCATTATTTCCTGAGCTGGAAGAGATCTGTGAATGGATTGCCAACAGGAGAACAAAGGCTTTGGTTGTGCGCAGGGCTGATGTTCAAGCATTTGCCCTTGCAATGGCACCACAGTTAAATATCCCCAAGCATCACAACACTCGCTGGATGGCTTCCTTCAGCGATATGAACTGGCTCTAAGATCACTGTTCAAGCTGGAAGATACTGAAGTTATTAAACGTGCACTTGCAAGTCCTTTGGCATCGACTTTTTTCTAAATACCAACTCTCCAGCATAATTGCTATGGATGAAACTGCAATGTTTATGGGCCAAGGATCTCAAACAATTTATCAGAGGGGTTCCTCTTTAATCTAAATTCCCTCTGCTGGTTGACTGCATGTGTTACCTGTATTTTGGTAATTCATCTAGATGGAAAGAAAACCCCACGTCTCAAAATCTTTCGGCTGTTCCCGTTGGGGGTCGCCACAGCGGATCTTCTGTTTACATTTCTTCCTGTCCTCTGCATCTTGCTCTGTGACACCTGCATGTCCTCTCACCACACCCATAAACCTTATCTTAGGCCTTCCTCTTTACCTGTTACCTAGTAGCTTCATCCTTGGCATCTTTTTCCCAATATGCTCAGCATCCCTCCTAGCACATGTCCAAACAAACGTAATCTTGCCTCTCTGGCTTGGTCTCCAAACCTTCCAACCTGGGTTGGACCTCTAATATACTATACCTAATCCTGTCCACCCTCATCACACCCATGCAAATCTTAGCATCTTTAACTCTGCCACATCAAGCTCAAGCTCCTGCCTTTTTGTCAATGCCACTGTCTCCAACCCATATAACCTAGCTGGTCTCACTACTCTCTTGTAGACCTTCCCTTTCACTCTCAACTGGTAATAGTCTGTCACAAATCACTCCTGACACTCTTCTCCACCCACTGCATCCTGTCTGTACTCTCTTCTTCACATCTCTCACTCACCGTTACTCTCAAAACCAAACAAAAGCAACAGGACACTGCTGTATGTATATAAAACCGGATTAAAATTTTAATCAAACAATAAAACACAAGGTAAGCGCTTTCGGGATTCACCCTTCATCAGACAGGCGCAATATACCAACATATGTTTAACACCCCCCCCCTTATTATTCAACCTAATACCCACAGTTAATAGGCGCAGCCATACACAAGGGGGTCCTAAGTTAATGCTCACTTATGGTAGCAATATTAATGACATTTGCAAGATTGTACAAAATAATTGGAACATTCTAACCAGTGATGTGGGTCTCAGGGGTATTGTTGATAATCCTACATTTTGATATAGGAGGAATAGGAATCTTAAGGATCTGCTGTGTAGTGAAAGGTTGAGTTTTCATAGTAGGTCCTTTAAAACCCTGGCAGGTACACATCCCTGTGGGATATGCAAGGCCTGTGACCACATTAATAAGGAAGTTACATTTAAACATCCAACGACAAAGTGTTTCATTTACAAGGGAGGGCCACATGCAGGACCACCAACATAGTATACCTAGCAGAATGTGTATATTGCCCATGTTTCTACGTTGGGATGACCAACAACATGTTCAAGGTTAGGATTCTACAGCATACGAGTAGCATTAGAAATTGTGATTTGAGTAACGCTTTGTATAGGCATATTAGTGGTTATCCAGCACAGCTTCAAATTTAGGGCCATTGTTAATATTAGGTTGAATAATAGGGGGGGGGGGATGTTAAACATATGACAGCTTTGGCTGAATCCAAATGGATTATTGAACTCGTGGCACATAGGGAACCGGGATTAAATGATGTAATACCAATCAAACCCACCCTTCAAAATAGGCGGGTTTTTCATTAGATGCTATTGGTTGTTTTATCTTTTAAAAATGTTGTTGGTATATTGTCTTTGTCTGATGGGCGAATCCCGAAAGCGCTTACCTTGTGTTTTATTGTTTGATTAAAATTTTAATCCGGTTTTATATACATACAGCAGTGTCCTGTTGCTTTTGTTTGGTTTTGCACGTATTTTGGAGCATAGCAGGACTTTGGCATAGTGTACAGATTTTTTGCTTGTACTCAGTTACTCTGAATTATTGATCCCAAGTATTTAAACTCCTCCACCTTCGCCACCTCTACTCCTTGTATCCTCACCATTCCTCTATCCTCCCTCATTCACACACGCACATTCTGTCTTAGTCCTGCTGACCTTCATTCCTCTTCTCTCTAGAGCATATCTCCATTTCTCCAGGGTCTCCTCCACCTGTTCCCTACTCACTACAGATCACAATGTCATCTGTAAACAGTCCACGGGGACTCCTGATCTAGTCTGTCAACCTGTCCACCATTGCAAATAAGGGATCAGAGCTGATCCTTTATGTAACCCCACCTCCACCTTAAATGCATCCGTCACTCTGACCACAGACCTCACCGCTGTCGCACTGCCCTCGTACATATCCTGTACCACTCCTACATACTTCTGACACTCCTGACTTCCTCATACAATACCACAACTCCTCTCTAGGCACCCTGTCATATGCTTTCTCTAAGTCTACAAAAACACAATGCAACTCCTTCTGACCTTCTCTGTACTTCTCCATCAACACTCTCGGAGCAAACATCACATCTGTAGTGCTCTTTCCTGGCATGAAACCATACTGCTGATCACCAATCATCATGTCCCTTCCTAACCTAGCTTCCACTACTTTCCCATAACTTCATGCTGTGACTGATCAATTTAGTCCCTCTGTAAATACTACAGCTCTGCACATCACCCTTATTCTTAAATCGGTGCCAAAACACTTTCTCCATTTCTCAGGCATCCTCTCACTTTCGAAGATTTCATTAAACAATCTGGTTAACTCCACTGCCATGTCACCTAAACACCTCCATGCTTCCACAGGTATGAAATCTGGACCAACAGCCTTTCCATTCTTCATCCACTTTATAGCTATCCTTCCTCCTTGCCAATCCATTGTACTTCATAATTCACTATCCCCACATCATGCAACCTTCTCTCCCTCTCATTCTCTTCATTCATCAATCCCTCAAAGTACTCTCTCCATCTCCTCAACACACACTACTCACTTGTGAGTGTTTCCCTCATTATCCTTTATCACTTTTACCTGCTGCACATCTTTCCTAGCTCGGTCCCTCTGTCTAGCCAGTCGGTACAGGTCCTTTTCTCCCTCCTTAGTGACCAACCTTTCATACAACTCATCATATGCCTTATCCATAGCCTTTGCCACCTCTTTGCCATGCACCTCATCTCCTTATACTGCTGTCTACTTTTTTCATCTCTGACAATCGCACTTGTCAACCTCTTTCTCTGTATACTCTCCTGTACTTCCTCATTCCACTACCATGTCTCCTTGTTGTCCTTCCTCTGTCCAGATGTCATACCAAGCACCTTTCTAGCAGTCTCCCTTACTAGCTCTGCTGTAGTTACCCAGCTATTTGGTCTCTTCACTGCCACCCAGTGCCTGTCTTAACTCATCCCTGAACTCCACCTCACAATTATCCGCCACCTGATCCTTGGTGCTGCCCTCACACTCTTCTTGATCACCAACGTCGTCCTACAAATCACCATCCTATGCTGCCTAACTACACTTTCCCCAGTCACCACTTTACAGTCTCCAATCTCCTTCAAACTGTCCCTCCTACATAAGATATAATCCACCTGTGCGCATCTTCCTCCACTCTTGTATGTCACCCTATGCTCTTCCCTCTTGTTAAAATGTTTTCACCATGGCCATGTCCATTCTTTTCACAAAATCCACTACCATCTGACCTTCTGCATTCCTTTAACATCATACCTATTCATCACTTCCTCGGCCCTCTGTTCCCTTGACCAACATGCCCACTGAAATCTGCTCCAATCACCACTCTCACCCTTGGGTACAGTCATCACCACTTCATTCAACTCGCTCCAAAAATGTTCTTTCTCATCCATCGCACATCCAACTTGTGGAGCATATGCACTAACAACATTCATCATTACACCATTGATTTCCAGCTTCATAAGCCTCACTCTGACGCTCTTCACCTCCAAAACATTTAGCATACTGTTCCTTCAGGATAACTCCTACGCTATTTCTCCTCCCATCCACACCATGATAAAAAAAACTTTGAACCCACCTCTGATGCATCTAGCCTTACTCGCATTCCATCTGGTCTCTTGCACACACAATATACCAGCCTTCCTTCTGTCCATATCAGCTAGCACTCTCCTTATACCAGTCATACTGCCAACATTCAAAGTTCCGATCCTCACTATACAGTCCTAGCCTTTCTCCTTCCTTCCTGCCTTCAGCTGTGCCTTCTGCCTCTTCTCCTTTGGCCCTTCTGCCTCTTCTCCTTTGGCCAACAGTAGCCCAATTTCCACCAGCACCCTGTTGGCTAACAGTACTAGACTGATCTGGTATGGAAATATTTACTGGTGTCTGCATGAATTTTTTGGCGGAGTTTTATGCCGGATGCCCTTCCTGATGCAACCCTCCCCATTTATCTGGGCTTGGGACCGGCACAAAGAAATGCACTGGCTTGTGCATCCCCAGTGGGGTTTATCATCATGGCACATATTGATTTGGCAATATTTGCCCACTTTTCCATGCAAAAGTGCTCCAAATCTGTCAGATTGCGAGGGCATCTCTTGTGCACAACCCTCTTCAGGTTACCCCACAGATTTTCTATTGGGTTTAAGTCTGGGCTCTGGCTAGGCCTTTCCAAAACTTTAATCTTCTGGTGAAGCCATTCTTTTATTGATTTGGATGTATGCTTGGGGTCATTGTCATGTTGAAAGGTGAAATTCATCTTCATCTTCAGCTTTCTAGCAGATGCCTGAAGTTTTTGGACCAAAAGTGATTGGTATTGAACTGTTCATAATTCCCTCCACCTGGACAAGTCCCAGTTCCAGCTGAAGAAAAACTCCAAAGCATGATACTGTCATCACCATGCTTCACCGTGGGGATGGTTTTCTTTCGGTGATGTTTCTTCACCAAATGTACCTTTTGGAATTGTAGTGAAAAAGTTCAACCTTGGTCTCATCAGACCATAGCACACTTTCCCACATGCTTTTGGGAGACTATAGTTTGCAAATTTTAGGCTTTCTGTGTAAAGAAAAAAAAAAGGCTTGCGTCTTGCTACCCTACCCCATAGCCCAGACAGATGGAGAATACGGGAGATTGTTGTCGCATATAGTACACAACCAGTACTTGCCAAAAATTCCTGCAGTTCCTTCAGTGTTGCTGTAGGTCTCTTGGCATCCTCTCTAACAGTTTTTGTCTGGTCTTTTTATCAATTTTGGAGGCATGTCCAGTTTGCAACATCACTATTGTCCCATATTTTCTTCACTGTTTGGTGACCGTCTTCACTGTGTTCCATGGTATATCCAATGCCGTGGAAATGTTTTCTACCCTTCTGACAGATGCCTTTCAACAATGAGATCCCTTTAATGCTTTGTAATCTCTCTGCGAGCCATGGCTTTTGCTGTAGCAGGTGACTTGGTAAATGTCTGAAATTCTACTAGGACAGCTTAACTTTATTTGGGGTTAGAGTCTCTGGCAGGTGTACCCAAGCTGACTGAATGGTGTAATTAAATCAAAATGGGCTTCAACAAAGTATTAGTTTACGGGTATGCACACATACACAACCAGCTTATTGTACATTTTTTTATATTTTTCCCCCCTAACAGATTTGTTTTTTCAATTGAATTATACAGGTTATAGATCACATTAAAGGTGGGAAAAGTCTTAATTTATTGTGGTCTCATTTTTTTTATCACAAACTACTTTTTAACTGTGGTATGTAAGCTTTTTATATCCACTGTATATGTACATGCGCACACGTGTGTATGTATACACGTGTGTATATATACAATATCTACATGCATATACAAATATATATGCACATGTGTGTATATACATATACGTGTATGTGTATATATGTATATAATACATGCACACAGACATATATGCACGTGTATGTGTATACACAACTGCCAGACGTTCAAGTTTTCAGAAACTCTAAATTCCTATTGTCAAGGTATAATTAGTTTTCTATAAAATTTAACTTCAAAAATCTACCTTTTCTTTTTTTTTTTTTTTTGAAGGTGGGCAAGCCCCTCTGCATATACCATCTCAGATCACACTACGTTGGGGAAGAGTAAATTCCCTGATCCACACTGTTCTGATATCCCAATTCAGTTTTCAGAATCTTTCATATTGTCTCGATATGAATTTCAAGTTTCTGAAAACTGTAGCTTATGGGGACCCATATTGCTGTTTGTTCACCACTTGCTCTTTTAGAAAGTCCTATGGAAACTAGATATTTGTGTTGAGAGATGAAGTGATAGTGATTTGGTAGGCTACATGAGAGAATATGGTATAAAAATCTGAAATTACATTAAAAGGAGCAGATCTAGCTTGCAGTAGTTGAATAGGTTGGATGTTGCCATCCATCACTGTATTGGTTTATTTTGGTTATGGTGCTTAGGATTAGTCGCTACACCATTAAAACTGTAGCTCAGGATGATAGCTGAAAAATGCAAGCACTAAATGGTTAGAGGAAGAAATGTGCAATGACAACTGCAATCTCTGTAGGTCAGAGATGCCTATATTCAGATTTGACTTCTATATTGGAGATTAGTTTCAAGTTTATACATTTTTACATAAAAGATGAAGTAGAAATACAGTGCTAACCTTTACTAGTTATGTTCATGCAGATTGTCAGTATATTTTATTCCTTGAAGTAATGCAGACATGTAGGGACTGTAAATGCAGGTGGAGACAGGCTGTAAGATTATTGGGAGGAGTGAACAGTAACTGTCGTGCAAAACATGTGCAAGATGGCAAGGGAAAGGTGGTAAAAGGTGCCTTATCCGATTTAACTACTGTGAACAAAACTATTAAAGATTTAATCTGAAAATCTGTCATTATAAAAAATAGGGCATCTGCTTAGAGTATTGAATAATGGGGCACCTACATTATTTTGCTCTTGAGTACTTAAGTAAAATGTATCCTAGAACATTTGTAGCAACCTATGCAAAATAGTGAATTTTTATCACCTGAATTGTACTTTTGATATTGGATATGGAAGTAAGGTGCTGCGAATGGGGATGTTCATTCACTTCCATGCTGGTCACCATGGCAAAAATGAGCATTATAATGGTAAATGTGCTGGTCCTTGTGACAGTATTATGTAGCCCTCAAGGGAAAGGATCTATACAGGTAGAAATTTGCTTGCAATATTTCATCACTGAAGTGTTAGCTGCTACGTCATTGAAGATGCAACTGTAGGAGAGAAGAAAGCATGATGCAGTAGGTCAGTTTATGGAAATGCTGAAGGAAGAAACCTTCTTAGGAAGTAGCATCTTGCAATGTTTCATTGAAAGTTTTGTTGCTTTAGTACGCCAGTTGTGTTGCATCTAGATACCAATTCAGATTGGTATAGTTGCTGAGATACCAAAAGCAACCGACCATTTGTTCTTATTGAAAACTGCATTAACATACTCCAGATATGGTAAGGTAGTAAATAGGTAGCAGTAGTATTTGCATGTGAAACTCTAATATTTCCATGAAGTTCAGGTGGAACCAGAATCCCCCCGGTTAAGTACATTCATAATGTATGTGTGGAAACGTTGACAGCAGTATATAATCACAAAGTGAAATGCAGACCAGGCCAAAAAACCTACATATACATTTAGTAGGTTCCTGCTGCAAAGGTTTGTTGCATCTTCAAAACCTGCTCATTACATGTTGTACTTTAACAACTCAAGTTTGTATAGACAGCAAGCTCCAACTATTATATGCTACCTCTCTAGTTGCATACACTGGAGAAGGTTGAAATGCCCCCAAAATAGCACACATGTCTCCAATTACTTTCGTTTTGAACACATGCAAATTTAAGAGCCATTGTATAGCAGAAAGAGGGGGAAGCCATTAAAGTACAATTTCCAAAGCTTATTTGAGCAGTGCCATGCTTAACCAATAAAAAGTAAATATTTCAGTATAGTACTGCTGCTAACCTAGAATGGAGCTACTGAAAGTTGCTTTACTGAAAGCATAGCCTGAGCTAAGTCACTAAGAGAAAGTGTATTTAAGTGATATTACTTTTAAGTTTTAATTTTAATCAACTGATAATACTTGCTACACACTTAATTTGGAATACATGGGAGATGTACTGGCTGGACACAAATCAAATGGGAGTTATGCTAGATACAGTTCTTAATATAGTTTCAAAAGACAGTAATTGGTTATTTCTATTGTCACACTATCATAAAGAACATGTTGAACATGTTTTTGAGGAGCTGATGGGCATATATTTGCCCCATTCCAAAAAAGTGCAACTTTTATGTGGATTAAGTTCTTTAAGGTGTAACACATGCACGTATGAGTGCTTTGAAGCCCATATACTCTATATTGTAAGCCACTGCCATGATACAATAGCAGCCCCATATATTAAGTAAAATTCACAAGATTGTGCGTGTGGGAATTAAAACATTACATGCCATCCATTTGTGATGAACATGACTAAATAGAGCTGCGAATAGAGAACAGCATGATGGAGCTGTAACATTAATGGAGAACATGCCTAGTTCTGGAATATAGGAATACTTCATTGTAGGGGTCTGTCACACCTTCTTAATGGTCAGAAGGTTAGAAAATGAATTTAACTGTCAGAGGCAAGGATGATACAAAATGCTGCTGGAGATGGATTAATTCAGAAGTTGTGAATTCTAGTACAACAGACTATTACATGTACTGGATAGGAGGCAAACTTCAGAAGTAGTCAACCTGATTAATGAAAGCAGCCAAGCCAAGGTGCTCTTTATGGAAAAGATGGATTACAGAAATTACTAACATTTGTGACAAAGCTCCTTCTACAGTGTGTTCTAGCTTCCCCAGAAAGCAGTAAATACTTGCATTTATGTAAGACAAGTCAAAGATGAAAGCCAAAACACAGACTAGGAAATCTAGTCTAGAGCTGTTTATCTTGAAGTGTCTGAAAACACTATAGTAAGCACCCTTTCGAAATGAAGTCACCTGCATATTGTAAATAGCCCTATTAAATATTCCAGATAAGACTGAGGCAATCACATGGATGGCCAATTCGTACTGTCGCTGTATTATACACACTGACATTCTTCATGCTAAAGCTGTGGTTTAGAATCCATCAATGTAGGTTACAAGTCATTACTTTATGTAGCATATAGTGTAGATTCTCAAATAGATGGCTACACAAATTTGATTTTTTTTCCACTTATTGGCTGATTCTACTAGTCCAGTGGCCGTTTTTTCAGAGGAAATGAGATGGTATTCATATTGACTAGGGGAAATTTGGGCATGGTGCTAGGGATCTTCTAATCTTTCATGCAATGTTTCCATTTTTAGCCTGGAGGTAACCAAAAGGTACACAGAGGAGGAAGGTACATCTTGAAGAATGGAGTACGGCTGCATAAAGCTTAGTGTTTTCAGAATCCATTAATGGGAGATAAAGGAGCAGTAGAATAATATAGCTATGATGAAAGGTGTGGAGTTGCAACAGGTTGAAAATGTAGACACTGCTTACACAGGAAGAGAAGCAATGCTTGCTTAGGTGAGAGATGTGCCAAAAGGAGATCTGAATATTCTGTATTTGATCAGTCTGATGCAGCAGGAAGAACTGAACTATTTGGTAATGAGAAGAGGCAGGAAGTCTTGATCGTAAGCAACAGACTTTGCAGACGCCTTTAAAATGAGACCACAATACTGGTATTGCTGCCAAACTTCATACAGTAAAAGATGAACTGATCCTGTGTTTACAGTGGTAGAAAGAAGCAGATAGAGGTCTTCCAAAGAAAACAATCTTTTCAGATGATTCTCACTTGGGTTTAAAGCATCCAACATCCTTTATGCATCTGGAGAATGTCACAAGTACTTAAGTCTGACTGTATGGAAATGCTTTTCAGGAGACCCAGGGAGAAAAGCTCCAATTTATTATAAAACTTTAAGAATACTTTTACAATATTCAAAAATAAACCTCTGCAGTTTAACAAATTGGATATGCAAACTGGTTAAGAACTGATGCAAGGTATATGATTAATATTTAGAGAAGTTAAGGATAAGTTTATCTAAAATAGGAATTGCAATACAAAATGAGAGCAAAAGAATGTTGCATATTTAAAGTCAGAGCAATTAGCAGTGATGAAGTGAAGGGAGAAAGGTATAAGGAATGAAAAGGTACTTGTTCATATTCAGGGATATAGGTTACTTTGTTTTTTAAGCAAGAACAGACAACTTTTATCGAAGAAGTCAGAGTGGTTTT
>NC_056729.1:45646310-45676310 GCF_019279795.1 Protopterus annectens | reverse complement strand
AATCACAAATGGGTTCTCCTCTAGAAAAAAGGAGGTCCTTGTTCCTCTCTACTCATCCCTCATCAGATCCATTAGAGTACAATGCCTCATTTGGCATGCATCTGTCACCTACAACAATTGGAAAGGCTACAGAAATTCCTCACTAAAAGCATTACCGGCCTCAAAACTGATGCCATATGCACACAGTCTCAAAAAAACTCCAGCTCTACTCCGTCACATATCGCCTACTTAGAGGCGATCTCTGCCTAATATACAAAGCTATGTCCAACCCAGAGCTGTTGTACATGCTACACATAAAGAAATCCCATCTCTCTGAAACGCACTTCAGGGACCTAAACCTTGTCACCACAATAAACCGAACATGCTGGAGGGATAGATTCCTGTCCCAGGGACTTCCCATACTCAAACTAACCATTCATGTCAAGCAAAGCTCCTCATTGGCCCTCCAAGAAAAAGCCTGACTACTGGATGGGAAATAAAATTCACCCCAGGGATCACTTCTGTAGCACTGCTTGACAGGAGCACAGGAAAATAATTTTCTTGGGTGGCAAAAGCCAGGAATCCTTTTTTAGCTAGGCTTGTATAGACCTCAGGGCCGATAGCCTAGTACCTACCTATGAACCTATAATGAACATTTCTGGGTTAAATTTGGAAAGGTTGTATGTTTTATAAAGATGCTCTTTTAACTGAATGTGTAATGTCTGGATTGATGTCTATTTTGCCATTTGATTGTAAAGTACCTTTTTGTTTAGTTTATTGCAATTTTATCTTGTATATGTTTGGAGCTTTTCTCCTTGGGTCTCCACTGAAAATGGGTTTTTGCCCAGTTGGACTAACCAGGATAACAAATCTCAAATAACGCAAATACTCATGCTAATCCAACAATAACAGTAAGACATTTATGTAGTGCATTAACAAGTACAATGACATGCACCAAGACTATTCCACTTGTCTTCAGTACCTAAAATATTGCACAGATCAGAATCATATTTCCAATTGCATGGAATGCTAACTTGGCATCATTAATATAGCACATAGGGTATACGATTGTGCTTTCATGTAGTTACTGTACATGTTTGAATTCCTTCAGCACTAACGCCAGACCTCTAACCAGCATGATGTATGTTGTTATTGGAGTTCAGAAGTTTGGCTTGTGGAAAAAGCTTCTATTAAACCTGGTGGTTTTGCAATGCAATCTAAAGTACCTTCTGCCTGAAGACGAATGCAAGAACAAACCATGAGCGGGGTGAGTACAGTCTTTATATTCATGGCTCTGCTGAGGCACCACAGAGTACAAGTTCTGTGAAGATGGGAGTCTGGACCTGAATTTTTTTCTGCCACTTTCACCACCCTCTGGAGAGAGGAGTTGTCCACAACCATGCAGTTTCCATACCACACAGATTAATATCTGCCAGTATAGCTGTATTGCTGCCAGGAGGGCTATAAAGGACAGTAATGCATATCTGATTTCTAATTGTTTTGAGGAAAGCAATATAAAGCTCTGCTGAATTGAATTTTGGTGATGGTTTGCAGTATGAGCAAATGTGGTAGGTAGTGGGAAATATTGAAGCAATACAATCACCTTTCCTTTTTATACTGGTAGATATAGCCAAGTGATGTAACTTAGTCTTTCATGCTTGGTTTAAGCTAGGTTTCTTCTATTGAGAAGAACAGGCTTATGTTGGGTAATTCAGGCATGTAGTTTAACATTTATTGCAGCAAAAATGTAGGGGTTGGGGATTAGCTGTTGGGTTAAAGTATGAGACGCAATTATTTGTGTTCATTGTGGCAGGGCCAACATTATGGTGAATATCTCCTGCTAGAAGGATTTTAGTGCATTGGGGAAATAATGCATACTTGTTTCATGGAGAGGATTCTTGCATGTAATTTGACTGGAGTAAAGGTGAGGGACAATTTTAAATGTAGAAAGTGTAAACAGGAAATATTGATGGGTGGTTGTGACCGAGCTGGAGTGTGATATATTGAGTTATTGTAGGATGACAGCACAGTAGGTGAACAGAGGATAAAATGAGTAGCATAATTCAGTACAGTAATCTCATGAGAGATTGGGGAACTAGCAATGAAGGAAACAAGTTGCAGTACAGTAGGAGATTTAGATGGTAGATTCTGAAAGGTGGAAGAGGATAGGTAAGGAATAGTGTATGTATAGAAATAGGTCATTTGAGGTCATTTGAGGAAGGCTTTGGAATTAAGTGAAAAGTCTATGTAGGAAGTATAATCGGGGTGGGTGAACTGGGGACAGGAAAGGGGAGTGAAGCAAAGCATATTAAGTCTGAGCAGTTTTCTCACCCTCGGGTCAATTTATAACAGAGCAATCAATTTATAGCTAGAACAAAGCAATTAACAGATGCAAATAAAACAGGTTTTGTCATTTTCTGAGTACCTGGCATATTCAGTATAGTCTAGTGGTCCAAGCAAAAGGAGACGGTGGCCAACAATGGGTTCTACTAGTTTAAATACACATCTGCTCTGTGACTGAGACTGAAGTCCATACACAAGTTTCTTTATATTAAATATGGTTACATGAAACAATGAAAAGTCTCTTAACTTGTAGGTGTAAGGGTTTGTGACAGCTCCTGCAACATCTGGGTCAGATGTAGTGACTGCAGGCTCTGCTCTATGAAGGAGGATATTTGAATTGATAGGTTTACTGCAGCACGTAAAGGTAAGCAACTCAGTAACTTGACAAAAATCTTCCACAGAAAAATGAAGAGACAACTGAAAGGTCTATTCCAGCCCACTTATGAAAGTACGGACACCAAAGCTAGTGCTTTCATTCACTTTATTTCTTATGAACTTCAGAAACCATTTAAACTCTACCCGCAAGCACTTTATATAGTAAAATTAATCACATGAATGATGTCATAAAATTAATTTCATAAAACTTTTCATTTTACATGTACATATGTATCAAATGCATATAAATAGAAGTTATGTCCTTACCATAACGTTCCATGTGGAGTGTTCATCTCGCCTTTGTTCTTACACATGGGTTCGGAGCCGATCCTCGGCTCCGTGCCGGCCTCTTGCAAGCTCTGCATCGAGAAGAAGCTCGAGACAATCTAATACCCACAATCCCCCTCTGCCTTTACCTCAGATCTAGTTTGCAAGCAAACCAATCCCCAGAGAGAGCACATTCATGCTTACATCACATATGTACAGAAACAAGAGTCTATACATAACTATATATATATAAAAGAACAAATAGACATATATATATATATATATATATATATATATATATATATATATATATATATATATATATATGCCAACTATGTACACAACATCTGCAAAGCAGTAGCAGAATGCTCCCGGCCAGGCATCAAAAGAACGTTCTTCTTAAGGGCGGGAGGGTGGGAATGTAAGAACAAAGGCGAGATGAACACTCCACATGGAACGTTATGGTAAGGACATAACTTCTATATGTGATAGTGTTCAATCTCGCCGTTTGTTCTTACACATGTGTAGCGTCCCTAGCTCCTTGTTCCTGAGGAACTCACGGAAGGACGTTCTTGAGCACAGTGGAACCAAAGGTTGCTCTGTCCCTAGAAGCCTTGTCTACCTTATAATGAGAAATGAATGTATGTGGCTTAGACCAAGTAGCAGCCGCACAAATAGCATCTAGTGGTAGGCGGGCTGCATGAGCCAGAGATGTAGACACTGACCTTGTGGAATGTCCTTTGGGTTTGTGTAAGAGAGTTAGATTTGAGGAATCATAGACATAGATTATACAATCCGTTAGCCACTTAAAGAGTTCTTTTGGTAACCGCTAGTCCTTTCCTGCTATCAGCAAAGGCCACAAAAAGTTGATCAGTTTTTCTGTTATCTTTTGTTCTATCCAAGAAAAATCTTAGTTGTCTGTGAACATCTAATTTGTGCAACATATACTCCATTTTGTTGGAGTGATTTTTGAAGAAGGTGGGTAATTCAATGGATTGATTAATATTGTTAATAGAACACACTTTAGGGAGGAAGGATGAATTAGTTCGAAGAGAAACTGTCAGAGTGAAAGATCAAATAAGGGTGCTTGATGGAGAGAGCCTGAAGTTCAGATACTCTCCTAGCGGAAGTAATGGCTACCAAAAAGAGTCTTCCAGGACAAAAATTTTAATGGGCAAGAAGAGGCAGGTTCAAAGGGGGGCAACATTAATTTAGATGACAACAAGTTTAGACTCCAAGGTGACGTAGGAGATCTGACTGGTCTAATATGAAAACCCCCTTTTAAAAAGGCTTTACAAAGTCTGTGGGCCATAACAGGAGCCCCACATTCTTCCACATGGAAATTTGAAATGGCAGCCAGTTGAACTTAGTGTAGCAGGAGAAGCACCCTGATGGAATAAGTCCATTAAAAACTCTAATATTTTATTCAAAGGAGCTATAAAAGGATCCACTTGCTGTGTATTCGCCCAGAATACAAATCGCTTCCATTTACTAGAATATGTTTTAGTAGTGGAAGCTTTATGAGAAGCCACCAATATATTCCGAACTGCTGGCGAAAGGAGATCAGACCTGGCTAAGTTGGGAATTGGAGCAACCAAGCTGCTAGATGGAGGGACTGGAACGTGGGATGGGGAGCCCCTGACGAGTGAGTCAATAGATCTGGCTCTGGGTCCAGAATCCAGGGTCCCCGAATGCAGTGTCTTCAGGAAGGGAAACCAAATTTGACGAGGCCAGAATGGGGCAATGAGGATTATTGTCCTGTGAAGGTTTCTGGCTTTCTGGAGAAACTTTGATATCAGGGGAAATGGAGGAAATGCGTACAGGAGTCCCGGGGGCCAATCGTGAATCAGTGCGTCCCTGGGGACTTCCCTGGAGGGTAATAGGGCAAAGTAGCTCCTGCATTTGGCGTTCATTGGAGACGCAAACAGATCGCAGGAAGGCTGGCCCCACGTGCGAAAAATCCTTTTCGCCACTGACTGTTTTAGGGACCACTCGTGCGGTAACAGAATTGCTCTGCTCAGCCTGTCGGCTATGACGTTGGATGACCCGGGATGTGCGTTGCTATTAGAAAGCGACCCGTGGACTCCGCCCACTGCCAGATTCTCATGGCCTCTCTGCATAGCTGATAGGACTTGGTTCCCCCTTGCTTGTTTATGTACCAGACTACCGACATGTTGTCCGTCTGAACTGCAATAGTTCCTAGAGGAAGAAGGGGAGCAAAGTGTTGCAATGCTAGAAACACTGCCCTCAACTCTAGAACATTGATGTGCAGATTGTACTCCAAATTGGTCCATTCGCCTTGGACTGTCTGTCCCTGAAAGATGCCCCCCCACCCTATCAGGGAAGCGTCCGTGGTCACCGTAATTGTAGGCGTGGGTAGCACAAATGGTCTCCCCTTGGAAAGGTTGCACGTTTGAAGCCACCAGTTTAGATGTGTCTTGCATGTTTTCGTTATAAGAATCTCGTGTGTTAGAGGTAGTTGTTGAAACGACCATTGTGCAAACAGCAGCCATTGTAGGACTCTCATGTGCAGCCTTCCCAAGGGTATTGCAATAAGGGAGGCTGACATGAGTCCCAAAACCTTCAGTACCAGTTTTGCTGGAGATTTCCTTGACAAAAGTAGAAGACGTATGTGAGTCTGAAGTGATATCCTTTCTGGGGGAAGTCTTAGAATTAACTGACTTGTGTTTAATTCTGCTCCTATGAACAAGATATTTTGTGATGGCTGAAGCAAGGATTTTCCGAAGTTTACGGAAATCCCTAGGTGAACACACAGTTGAAGGGTAAAGTCCCTGGCCTGTAATAGTTGACGCTGGGTGGTGGCAGAAAGGAGCCAGTCGTCCAGATACGGAAACACCTGGAATCCTTGTGGTCTCAAGTGAGATGCTACCACTGCCATGCATTTGGTGAAGACCCTGGGGGCTGAGGTCAGACCAAAGGGCAGGGCTCGAAATTGAAAGTGACTGGCCCCCAGCCGGAAGCGCAAATGATCTCTGGATGCCCTGGCCATTTTGATGTGGTAGTATGCATCTTCTAGATCTATTGAGCACATCCAGTCGTCCTTCTGTAAGAATGGAAGGATCGATTGAAGCGTGACCATTCGGAACTTTTCTTTCCTGACGAAGGTATTGAGGTAGCTTAGGTCCAGGATGGGCCTCCAGTCCCCTGTTTTCTTTGGAACTAAAAAGAACCTTGAGTAAGTCCCGAATCCTTGCTGGTCCGCTGGGACTGGTTGGATGACTCTTTTTTTCTAGCAGCTTTGAAATTTCTATAGCTGCTGGCTCTCTCAGATGGGGCGGTACATCTGGGAGTCCATTCTTTGGAATGGGATAGGATAGAAAGGGTATGTTGTAACCTCTGGTAACCACGCTTTTTACCCACTTGTCTGTAGTTATATTTTGCCAGGCCTGAGGGTATAAAGCTAAGCGACCCCCGACTGCCTCCAGAGCAGGACAGTCGGGCCTCCTCTCAGGAGTGCTGGAAAGGTTTACCAGGGAGTGTATCCCTGTCACCTTGATGTTGCGGACCCCCTCTGCCGCCTGGGCGGCATCTTCCACCTCTGCCCCCTCCTCTGCCTCTAGAGGGGGCATCTCCCTGTGTGCCTGGGAAAGATCCTTGGGGTTTTCGAAACCACATTTTCCACCACGTTGCCCTTTGGGGTACGGTCTGGTTGGGGTGGAAAACGGACTCCGACAGCAGACAGAGTCTTTCCCTCCTGTTCACACCGGGTAAGGGTCTCCTTTACTTTGGGGCCAAAGAGAGTGGCACCGTCAAATGGGGCGTTAGTAAAGGAAGACTTGAAGGCTTCCAAAGGAACATGAGCGCATCCAGGATTGTCTGCGAAGAGCAATCGCTGAAGCTGCTGCCCTACTCGAACCTTCGGCTGCGTAGGAAATCAGCCTCATGGACGAGTTCACAATGGATGTAAGGGTATTAAGTTGCGCTGTCACTTTCTCTGAGACAGCCGCATCTGTAGTACCCTGGAGGGTATCTCCCAACTCTTTGACTAGATCCCTCTGTAGACGTGTAAAATGGGTCAAATAGTTCAGGGATCGCATGGAAAAAGCCGCTCAACTAAAAATGCGCTTCCCGTACCTATCCATCGTCCTAGAATCTTTATTAGGGGGATAGACAGATGAGGAAGACTCTGACATCTCCTTTTTTGTGGCCGCTGCCACCACCATAGCGTCCACTGGAACTCCTTTCGTTAAGTAGGTCTTGTCCTGAGGTGCCGTGATGTATTTATTGGGTTTCCTTGGGACTGGTTCCACTGTGTCAGGAGCCTCCCACGCCCTTCAAGCAATTAGTTCCATTAATTCGTCGAAGGGAGGAGTGACCCAGGAGGAAGAAGGGCGACCACCAAATGCCTTCAGCAAAACTGACTCATCCTCAGAAGGGGGAAGGGACTGCCAGTCACCTCTCTGCTTCAGGATCTCCAAGATGTCCGAAAAAGAGATCTTCTGAAGGTGACTTAGGGGACCCTTCTGACTCATCTAAGTCAGTATCAGATGTCAAGGATTCTTGTGGAGAATCCAAGCGTCTCCTCTTACACAATCTTTTCCTAGGGACTTCTTCGTGGGGAGCATCCGAAGAAGCCTCCGAGGAAGAGGGGGCACCCTCCAGGGGTGGCTGAGACGCTGGTGCCCGACGCTTGGATGTGGCCGTGGGTGCAGAGGAGGATAACGGCCCTTTATGGGGAGGAGAGGTTGCTTCCACTGATGTGGTTGTCTGGGTAGACAACACCTTCCTCATTAGGTCGAACGCCCCCGGGTCCCACATCGAAGAATCTCCTGGTTCCGAAGAAATGGGAAGAATCCCCGACACAGGCACCGAAGGCATCGACCCGAGGACGGAGCCGAATCGATCCGCGCCGAGGCCCCGAGGGGAAGAGTCGGAACCGAAACGTCTGTTCGACTCTCGGCCCCAGAACCAAGGACAGATCGTCTGCTCCGAGACTCCGGTATCGGGTCCGACGGAGTCGAGGTGAGAGGAACAGACCGAGAAAAAGACGGTTCTGGACCCGAGGGCTCCACAGTCTTTGGAGCCGGAAGAGGCTGATCCTTCTGATTGAACAGGTCTCTGAGGAGGAATGGATGGAGACACTGGGAGGCCTTCAAGTTTCGACACCAACTGGGTGGAAACCGAAATAAGTTTGGACAGGGCCGAATGCTCCAATAACTTCTGCACCACACGATCCACATCGATATCAGAGAGTTTGGAAGAACGGGTCGAAGGAACCGAAGACGGAGCCGACCTCAATAAGGTCGAAGGAGGGGAGCTCCATCACCGGTTCCAAGACTCGAGGCTCAGGAACAGATACCAGTTGAACACTCGGCCCCAAAGTCTGTGGAACCGGTGATCTAACTTTTGCTGAAGAGCTCGGAGCCGATGACTTGGGCTCTGACGTCTTCGATTCCTTAGAGGATTTCGATGCCTGGTCAGAAGCATCCAGAGCCTCCTGAAAAGAAGGTTTTAATAAACCTCTGTCCATGAGTTTCCTGCGCCTATCTGTCATGACCTTCCCACTAAAAGAGTGACAGATAGAACAGTCCTCTTGCAAGTGGAGAGGGCCAAGGCAGTAGACGCAGGAACTATGGTTGTCAGTCACTGACATTTTCTGGCCACACTGACAATGCTTAAATCCTGATTTTACCTTATCAGACATTTTACAAGAAAAAGACAAGTCCAGTAATATAGTCAAATCCGAGAAAAGTGTCAAATCCGGTTTAAATGTCAAATCCTTTTTAAATTTAAGAAGGGTTGTAGGCCCCGAAAAACTCTAACCGATTAATAAGATTAACGGTACCGAGAATTTAAGCCACTCAACACACAATCACTCACTATATCAAGATATATCAAATAGAACAAAAAAAATCCAATAAAATATAACAAATTAAGTTATATCTTAACTTTAGATGCTCGAGCTAGCTCCCAGCGATGCGAACGCAGCAGCGGCAAACTAGATCTGAGGTAAAGGCAGAGGGGGATTGTGGGTATTATATTGTCTCGAGCTTCTTCTCGATGCAGAGCTTGCAAGAGGCCGGCACGGAGCCGAGGATCGGCTCCGAACCCATGTGTAAGAACAAACGGCGAGATTGAACACTATCACATTTTACTTTTTCATTTGTAAAAAAACATTTTATATTTATCGTTTTGTTTAACCCAGGGGCATAATCTGCTTCTAGGTATAATTGCCAAAGGGATTCTTTACATTCCAAAATAACCTTACTATCCCCCATAAATACTTTTTGGCTAACACTATCCAAGACAAAGTGAACTTAAAATTTTTACATGCAATAGAATGTCTTCCTAAAGAATTGGCTAAATCTTTTTTCTTTATAGCTAGAAAATGTTCACCAATTCTTTTCTTTAAACATCTTGTAGTCATACTAATATAATAACTTGGGCAAGAAAGACAGTGGGCAATAAAACCACCATCTCACTATTGCATGTCTAGTAATTTTTAGACCAATGTTTCTTCCCAGTATGTAAAATTGAACTGACTAAGAATTACTAATATACCTACATAGTCTACATCTGTTGCAGGTGTAGGTCCCTTTGGTCAGAATTTTACTTTCTCCAATACAATCATCCTTATTTACTCCACGTTCTAATAAACTCTTAATATTTGTTTTCTTAAATGTAAAGCTTGATCGTTCACCTATAACTTTTGTAAGATCCTGATTCCCCAGTAATACCTTCTAATTATCTACTATGATTTTAATGCACCACATTTCATTTGTAATGGGTAAAACAAATACTAACCACATTTCTGTTGTGTGCAATATTGTGTAGAAAGTTGCATCTGAATAGACAAAATAGGACATGCTTTACCCTTTCTCAAACCTATTACTACTTTTTCAATATGTTCCAGCCACAACACATCATAACCTCTTGCCTCAAAGTCCTTCAAATCTTCATTTCACTATTGTTTCATCTTGCGATAATCTACTGTCTAATGAGTTGTCCCTCTCCTTTTTTCATATGGAGAGGATGTAGATTTCTTTATGTAAATACTGATTTGCAAATGTTTATTTACTATAGATGTTGCTAATAAACTTTTTAGAAACTAAATCATACATCCGATGTAAACCAAGAAAATTCAAACTTTGACCATACCCTCCTATAGAAAACTTCAAAAAATCCATAGTGCCATTCAGATATGTTACGAATTTGTCAAACTCTTTGGGGTTGCCATGCCAAAGGAAGAACAAATCAATGTAACAATGGTAAAACAAAATATTTTACCGAAAATACTGTCAATTTTGCCTTCCTAATTGGCAATCACAAGGTTAGTATATGCTGGAGCAACTCTTGCTCCCATGACTACCCCTAATGTATATAATTGATTATTAAATCTGAAAAAATTATTATAAAGCACCAATTCCATAAGGGTACAAACTGATTTTTGAATTATCTAAAACACTATTTTTAATTAGGTATTCTTAGAAATTCTACCCCTATTTCTTGGTCAATACATGTATACAGTGAAGCAACATCCAATGATTCAAAACCAAAATCTTCACTTGGTACATTTAAGTCTCAATTCCAACAAATGCCAGGAGGCTTTTAAATAAAATTGAGGCTTGCATGATCGGATTAAGAATTAAATCCAACCAAGTGAAGAGTTTGTCTTAAATCTTGTGGCCGTTATAATAGGTCTAAAGAGAGGATTTAAGCTATTCTGTATTTTTGGAATGCCAAGAGACTGCTATCTTTGGATGTTCAACTTGTGTGTAACTTTGATCTCTCTCGCCTTGGCAAAACATATTGAATAAACATGTCTAAGCATAAATAACTCATTAATAAAATATCCACTTTTCTGTGTTTCCCCATTTTTTTTTTTTTTTTTTTTTTTTTATCCACAATGACTATTTCTACCTTTATCAGCTTTCATCACTCTTAGCTGACTATTTTCGCTGAGAGTTTTCAATGCCTTTGCTTCTAATTCATTTAAGTTGTGAATGTTCCTATCTGGTTTGATGGCTCTAAAACCTGCTTCACATATATTTTGAAATACTTGAAGCGTACTTAATAAAGGTGGATTATAGGTACTAATTTTAAAGGTAAGGAGCATCTATTTTAAAAGGTTCAGTTTAGTGTACACTGTCTAGAACTGAAAATTTTGGAAAATCATAACTGAACATAAAAATGGTGCATCTCCTCAGGTTAATGTTAAAAATAGTGGCTAGAGGTTTATGTATATATTTAGTTGCAGTATAAATGAAGTTTAACAAAGCAGCTTTGCCTGAGAATATAGAAATCTCTTGCATCACTGTAGTATATCTGGGAATAAGTTATGGCTTAAGGGGGTGAATAAAGTGAATATATTAACCTAGTTTTAGAAAGGACTAAGGGGGAAAAGGAGTTTCTCGGTAGAAGAAAAATAAGTCTTGGAAGTAAAGTTGGATTTATGAAGGATATCAAACCAACTGGGTAGCACAATACATGAAATGTGTGATACTATGGGTTAATCAGTCCTGTTGTGCACTTGGCATACTTGCATTTATAAAAGGAAAGGAAAATTATCATGGAGGATAAAAGGGTTTTTAAAGTGAAATCTCATGTTTTGGAAAAGTGGCAGAGAAATGTAGACGAAATTCAGGCTCCATGAAATAACTATTCTGAAATTCTTGAAACTAAAAATGCAAGGATTGTGTTAAGAGAATAACATGTTATCTATGGGAAAGGCAGATGGCAAAAGACAAAGCTTTAAGGGCATGGAAAGATGTAAAGGAGACTTAATGGATACCAGTTAAGGGGACAAGAAATGTAATGGCAGAAATAATTTTTTGGGCAGACCTCAGTCTTGTCCCAGTAATCCAAAATGCATGACCTGTTTTTGACTAAACAGGTCATTCTTGGAAGCAAAATAAACCATGAAGCATGGGATAATCAGAGGTGCATCTGATGTAATCAAAATATGTAAGATGAAAATTTTTAATTTACACAAACTATGGCTGGCCATTTTCCAACCATGACGATATAGTTGTGTACTTGCGTGTGCGCAGTGGTGTGCGCAGTGGTGCAGCGGTAGCGTTGTCACCTCACAGCAAGAGGTTCTCCGGTTCGATTCTCGGCTAGGGTGCCTTCTGTGTGGAGTCTGCATGTCCTCCCTGCGTTCGTGTGGGTTTCCTCCGGGTGCTCCGGTTTCCTCCCACATTACAAAGACATGCATCTGGAGCCTTTCTCCCCGGGCCTCCGCTGAAAATTGGCTTCGTTCCAAGTCGGACTTTCCCGGTTAACAAATGATAAATAAATAAATTTAAGTGTTTAAAGTACAGAGACCACCTAACTAAACCTAGTGGGTGTGAGGAGATCCCTCTGTTTGGGAATCCATTTAATCTTATGATGGAATCTAGTTGAGGCATTTCATTTTCTTTCTGCATAGAAAGTGGGTGCGAGGAGATCCCTTTGTTTGGGAATCCATTTAATCTTATGATGGAGTCTAGTTGAGGAATTTAATTTTCTTTCTGCATAGAAAGTCAGTGGAGCTGGTCCTAGAAAGTACAATTTTAAACCTAAATTAAAGGAGCTATTTCTGCAAGGATATTAAGGTATTAAAGCCAACATTGAGACTCATCTGAGATTCATTGTCTGGATTTACCCTTGGAGCACATTAAAAGAAAAGATGTGGCAGCTTAGTGTAGATGACTGCTTGCCCATACCTAACCTTATACTTTACCAATGATGTAAACTCCTTTTGATGCACCTGATTCTGAAAAGGTTTTCAATGTTTCACATGCTACAGCAATTGCTACTTAACTTCAATGACATTTACTTCTGCATGCTTATCACACACTATAATTGCATACTAATTTGGATACTTTCAGCAGATTGAAATGTATCCGCACAACCGATTTCTTCACTTTGGCTTTACCCCTTTAAATGATGCTCACTGGAGGGACTTTGTTATACTTGTGCATCTTCACTGAAATGTCCCCATTGTCAGGTGATTGCCTTTGCAGCATTACTTCCTTCGAATTTTTCTCTATTTATATTGAGCTGCATGTTCCAAGAATTACTAGATTCCAAATAGCCTTACAGCACAATCAACTGTTTATTTCAGTGGTTTATAATTACCTTTGGAATTTGGAATGCTGGTTTAGGTTCTGTACAAGGAAAAATTGCATGCATTTCTAATCTGTGTACAGGATAAGTCATGAGGCAGTGTCCAGGAATGAAATGTAGTGGTTTGAAAGTACCAGAATCGGTGCTTCTGCAGTTAACATTGAACTGAACAGCAGCACTTTATCACAAATGCAGATGCACTTACTAGGTATATCTGTTAAATTCTTTGCCAGAAGTCATAATCCCAGTGATGACCAGAGCAAGCAGAGCAGTAGAATGTCAGTTTTTATTGGGTCCAGTCTGAACTAAGATCTGTATTGAGACTGGTACGTACTTTGTGGTGGCTAAGGTCAGTACTTTGGCTTTTTTTTTTTTTTTTTTTTTATGCAAACTTCAAATGCCTGATTTACTAGAAAGATTAATGTAGGTTGTACTTAAATTTACTATGAAATCTTTCAACACAATTGCCTGCTTGCTCAGCAAACCCATACCTGCACGGCCATTGGTATGGGTTGGAGGGAATTGACTAAGGAACTAATGGATACCTGCCGCCTTTGGCATATTGAGCTCAGGCGATATTTGCTTTCTAGACAGTCTTGTGCACCTGATTCATGGAATCGCAGAACAGCGTCACAAGCGAGACACTCGCTGAAAGTGGGGGAGTACATGAGTGAGGAGTACTGCAAGTCATTTTGAAGAGCAGACGGTGGTGGTTCCTGCAAGGCTGTTAATAGATGAATCCAGAAGACGGTGAGAAGAAAAGCAAATCCAAATGGGACAAACCACGTTATTAGAGTTGAGCGCTTTCCTCTCCACTACAGAGATGTCATCGGAACAATATGCACACACAAACCAGCCGTTTATGTACCCACCCCAATTGATCTTTCTTATAAAACTAGAGAAGACTGAAGTTGGTTGTCACAACAAATTTAATACTAATGCAGTTGATTTCAGAGTATTGAATTGTATTGGGGGGGGGGGTTTGAAATGTTTTGTACCTTTGCTTAGGCTATAGTTTGCTTTGGCAAAATTTCATTTTTTTTTTTTGCTCCTTTCGGACTCTGGTCTGATCTTTACTTCAAACAAGACAGATTTATGATCTGACCTTACCAGTGTGGGCAACACACAGGGGGTAGTACAGTGACCCACATGTTGGAGAGTACCAAGTCCAGGTCATTTGAACCACTTGTAAGGGTGCAGACTAACATTTCCAGAGCATCTGAAATAGTCCAGGAAACTCGGGGCAATTGTTTGTGTTGCCCAGTCAGTGGAAAGATGTAGTCTCCAATGACCAATGTGTTTGGCTGTATAGAGAGTGATTCTAGCAAGTCCAGGTAGGAGGTGTTTCATGGTTGGGGAGCTGTAGCTAGCAATGATGTGTACTGCCAAGGTGCTCTGTGGTTGTGAACCAAGTCTGAGACTGCACAGATAGAATCTTCCATATGATACAATTGTCACAAAATATCTTTGTTTCACTGGAAATTATTCCTTGGTCTATAAGCTGTTTGATTACTGTCCAAGCCTTTAATTACCTGTACAGCAGCTCTTTGGAATACCACTGCGTTAATTACCTTATTACACCCTATCAATGCCTCCATTTGCTTCTGTAGTTACAGCCTACAGATTCATAGGTTTGTACTAGGCTATCGGCCCTAGGGCCTATACAAGCCTAGCCATGACAATTCCCTGGCTATTTCTTCCCACACTGTTTACTTCCCTGGACCCCTGTCTAGCAGAGTGGCTGACGTGATCCTGGGGAGAATTTCCTTTCTCCCATCCAGTCATCAAGGTTCCTTTTGAAGAGGGCCAAAGAGGTTCTCTGCTTGACATGTATGGGCAGTCTATTCCAGAGTCTGAGGAGTCTCTGGGTCAGGAACCTCTCTCTCCAGCATGTTTTGTTTATTGTGATAAGGTTTAGATCCATGGAGTGTGGCTCTGAGGGATTGGGATTTCTTTAAGTGTAGCATGTCAAACAGCTCTGGGTTTGACATTGCCTTGTATGTTAAGCAGAGATTGCCTCTGAGTAGACTATATGCGACAGAGTATAGCTGGAGTTTAAGGCGGTCAGCATAGGGCATCTGCTTTAGGCCTGTGATTCTTTTAGTGAGGTATTTCTGCGGCCTTTCCAGTTGTTGCAGATGTCTTGAGAGGTACATACCAAATGGGGTGTTGTATTCTATAATGGGTCTAATGAGGGATGAAAGATGCCTTTAGGTGTCTAATATTGCCTGTTGCAAAACCATGCTTATGTATAGGGTATTAAAATATTTAATCTTAAAGCTTACACAATGGCAATCTCAACTGTAAATTTCCTCTAGTGTAGGTAGAGAAATTGTTCATATAATATAAATTTCACATTTTTCTAAATACCTCAACCTAGTAATGGCACTCTTAGCCTCATATGAAAGCTCTCAGCTGGATAAACAAAACAGTATGTGGGTAACGAGTGGTTGCTGAGATTTATTGTAAATAGTTTACAAAATATTACAAATTTAAATGCTTACTGTGACTTATCTTTCAGTGAAAGATATAAAACCTAAAGAATGCTACCACTATAAAAAGTGATACTGTAGTAATTCTTTGGTTTGAATTATGAACATTTGTTTGAAATGTGAGGATGTAGCTCTCAGTTCCACACTTGCAACGATCATTCTTGTGACAGCTGGTATTCATTCCTAGCTGTGGAAACTGGTTGTTACAATGTTAATGATTATACTGCCACCCCTTCATTTTGAGATTACTTGCGTGGCTCTGTCACCACCAAAGACTGTACAGGCATCAGGGTTACCTCCCCTCGGTAAGACATCTGGCTGTTTCACCTTCTCCCCCACTAGCCAAGCATACTGGTGGCCTGACTTTGGTCCCTAACTGTTAAGGAAACTCTAGACCATACCTCTGAAGTGTACCTCATTATGAGGAACACTCCTCATTTGGTGTTGCTTATTACAGCTGAGTGCACCTCTAGATATTTCTAGTTGCCTCCTACTGTGCCTCTAGGCATCAAATATTGCTTGTTCATATTTGCACTAATTCCGAAACCATGCTACATACAAAGTATTAGAATATTTCATCTTTAAGCATGCATGATGGCAACACAGTTGTATTGATGTTGGACCTCTGTTGAGTTAGAACAGTAAGGTGATTTCAATTTTTAAAGGCTCAAGCCTCATCTACTGGAGGTTAAAGGTACATACTCAAGAACTGTACTGGAGGGAATGAGTTACCTCATGTTCCTCGAAGTTCCACATTCAGTGCTGGGAATTTTTAACTGATGAGCTATGATCTGGACCAAATGCCCTCCCTCTGCACAATCAGGGCTGGTTTCACTTGCAGCATTTTTGTAGCTCAATGCTTCAGAAGTATGTTGATGCAAATTACATTCTGCAAATCATGCGTAAATTTTCCTTTAACTCAAATGCCCTGGAACAAACTGTTCAACCCCCCACAAGAACAGTAAACTTACTAGGTCTGGTCCTCACTAACATGACAAATGCACCACCCCAACTGTTTGGACCCTCATTGGTTAAATCTGACAAATCAGTCTCCAAACTGGCACTACCACCAGAGGTCACAAAGGGCAAAGTTGGACTAAACTTCACAAAGGCATACTATACCCTCCTAGGGTAAGGTACAAGTCATCCCAAGCTCCACCACCAGCTGGAAGTTGTAACTGCACCAAAGGTTAGACTGAAGCTCTGTCCAATCACTTCTATAAGTATATAGACGCTGCTGTTCCAGAGAATCCAAGCTAGAGCCTCAAGTAAAAAAGCCACTCTGGTGGGCATCCAGCATCAACAGACTTTGCAACAAATGCAAAACGTTGCTGTCTAAGAAAACTAAGGAGGCCCCACAATTGAAAAGCACCTTCCTCAACAGGCAAATAAGACATGTCAAATCCTCTTAAGGGTAACTTGAGAGAAACCTACCGATCGCATCTAAGGTAACATGAGGCCTTTTACAGTTATGTATGTAGCCTAAAAGGTAGGACCTAAGCATGTGCCAAACTAGTGACTAATGGTATCTCATGCACTGATCCTGCAGAGAGCAAACCTGCTAGCAGACAGGTTTTGGATGGGTGAGAAATTCACTAAATCCATCACAAACCTTCCCCTAAACTCCCCGTCCCCCCTGCATATCCAAAGAGCAGGTAATTATAGCCTTGTCTAAGGCAAAAAAAACTCTATCAGATGGCATCCCAGGCAGTGGTCTAAACAAACTAAAACATGAAATAACATCACTGTTAAGTACCCTGTTCAACCATAGCCTTTCCATAGGCTTTGTTCCTGTGGAATGGACAACAGCAACAGTTATTCCCTCCACAAAAGTGGCTTATCAACAGACCTGAGGAATTATAAGTCTGAGCCTCATCTGTAAGGCTGTGGAACAATGTCATGGACCTTGTAAAGATATAGACTACCTCCAAACTCTGGATCTGACCCAATTTAGCTTTGTCAAGAGCAGATTCTGCTGGTTAAACCTGGTGGGTTTCTTCTAAAATGTGACTAGGACCATTGAGGGCAAATCTGTGCACATAGTATACCTTGACTTGGCATGGGCCTTTGACACAATCCCACACTTGAGCATTCCAGATGAACTTGACAAACTGAATGTAAACCCCTTTGTTGAAAGTTGGGTTGCCAACTGGCTCTCAAACTGCACACACTCCAATTGGGTGACTCTAAATCAACCAGGAGACGTGTCACTAGTGTGGTGCCACAAGGGTCAGTCCTGGGCCCCCAACTGCTGGGTATATACCTCTCAGAAGTTCAAGCCAAAACTAAGTGGCTGTGGTGGACCAGATTTGCAGAAAATTGAAAACTGGATGCAATTACTGAATCCCCCAAATGTCTGCATAATTCAGAAGGGTCTTGTGCAGACCAACAACTGTGTACCAATGAACTGGTAAGGGATCTGGGATCACAAGTAGACTGACCTTAACTTTGACCACCATGTGTCTACTGTGGTAAGGAAGGCCTTTTACGTAGCATACTTGATTAGCAAAGGAATCGCCTCTAGAGCAAAGGAGTTTTTAAGGCCTCTATACTTGGTCACTAATTAGGCCCATAACTGAATACAACACCCTTTTGGCATGTACTGTAGAAAGCACCTGCAGCAATTGGATAGACCTCAGAAGTTTCTAACAAAGATCAAAGGACTCAATCATGTGCCTTACACAGACCAACTAAAGTCCCTGTCACTATACTCTGTATCATATAGACTTATGCCTGGCTTATAGAGCAATCTCTGACCCAAACCTAATGAATGTACTGGACTTCTGTAAATCAAATAGGACTAGAGCTTACCCATTCCAGGGTTTTAAATATGGCCTGCAATTTTAATAGGATGTGCAGGAGGGACATTTGTCTTGCAGTGACTGCTGCATCTTTGGAATAGGCTGCCAATTCATGTGAAGCACAGCACCTCTGCCCCTGTTCAAAAGGAACATGGATGAGTGGCTGGGGCACCATAAATTCTTACCAAGGATAGCACCCACAACCCTCATTGACATGGGTCGTCATTACTAAATACAATCCTGGGTATTGCGTAGAGAAACTATGGTGTTACATTGGGATGAAACTGCTAGGCTCCAGGTCACTAGCACAGTAACCTCCTATGCTGAATTTCTATTTTCCTTTTCTTTCCACATGTTTAGTACTCTTGTCTAAGTACTTAAGATGCATTTTCACCCTTAACCATTTCAGTAGTACTATGGTCTTTTGGGCACCTTAAACTTCTATCTTTAGTTACAGATTTAGTACAGGTTGAGGTTTCCCCTCAGGTTGTATAGCCACACCTATTCCTTAAGCATTAATTAGAATTGCATGTTTTCTGACTTCCATTTAAATTCTTACATGGGTGTTCCCATGTCCACACTACTTTTGCAACAACATCCTGACCATTTTGAATTTTTGCTTTATTTGCTTCAGTTTTACTTTACACGTTTTGTAAGCTGATTGTATGCTGCAATTTCTCTTTGTCTAAAACATTTTCATCCTTTAATTTTATTTTTCATTCCTTATACTACAAATTGTTAGTGAATTGTACTATTCAGGCTTCAGTGCTGGCTCTACAACAAGCACCTATAGTTACCATTGAGCCTGTTTTGTGAAGAGTAAATGTTCAGTAAATGATTCTTTTCTAAGCTCAGTAATTTCTTACCTCCTAAATGGTATGTCATGCTGTTATCAAACTCTTGCTTTCCTTTATGGCTTTTTACTCAGTGACACATGAATGATGCACATTACCTCTTAGGATTCTCAGCTCCTCCCTTTGATTTAATGTGAGTAAATTTCTGGATCCAGTGCTGCCGTTTTCCGCTAAGCTTAATTCCAGTAAACATACTTGGCAGCTGGATTTATACTTCTGCAGTTTGACACAAGCTCCCCAAGTGAAGTATATTTTACCATATACAAATAAATTGCTTCATTTTAGGTTGACTGACGCAAGTGACCAAAGGTATTAGCTGTGGGCACCTTGTTGACCTAGCGTGGGGGAGATAGTGAGGCTTTAATTTCTCACTCATGGTGAGAGGTTGAGGAACTTGTGCTTTCACCCTGCTCCTGTCATAGAATCTTTGGCGAAACTGAGGATCATGTAGTGGCTGTGTCCATGGGTGAAAGGACAAGAACTGGACCATATTGGACATGGTAGGCTTTTGTTATGCTGGTCACACACACCATCCCCTCATATGAGGAATGCACAGGAGATTAACATATGAACAAAAAAACCTGCAGTTGTGAACAGTGGTGACTCCCAGGCTTGCTTACTTTAGAATCATTGTCAATGTTTGGAAGCTAATAAATAACACCTTGGAGGGGAATATATTCCCAGATGAACCAGGGAAGCTGATGTCCCCCATCTTGAAGGGGTTAAACGTCAAAATGAATCTACATATGGTCTGAAACACTGAGGAGACCTGAGGTTTAAGGGGTTCAAAACAGTCCAAGCAAAAACCATAGCTTAACGCAGAGTTAAGTTAAATTTAAGCAAGTGTTTCTAATCCGACACAATATCTTGTTTGAGACTGATTGTGTACTCATTGCCATGTGTATTCTGACAAACCTGTTCTGGAAATTTTACCACATGCTATAAAAATACTAGTTAACATTACAGCCCCCATCTAATGATGGCATTTGGTTATCCACAGCTTGTAATGTGATAAGTAAACTAGTGAATAATTACATGCAAAGTATCCCTATGTTGATGTATCATGGAGCATGTTACTGGTCTGAATCATTTTCTAAAAACCTCATTTTCTTCTGCATCGAATGTTAAGGCATTAAAGTATTGCATCAAGACTCAACAGTCCTTTTACATAACTTGATTCTGCCGGATCTACAGTGGAACCTGTACCGTGCTCAGAGTAATCTCTGAATTTTGGTTCACAGCTGCAGGTGTGACCATGTTAAGTGCAAGTTTTGTGCAGCTTCTAGTTGTTTGAAATAGGTCAGAATGAAGCAATGTAACTTTGGCGAATAAAGATATCTAATATTTCCTTTACCTAAAAAAGGCAATGTAGGTCTGCCTTGCGTAGATGTTTGCATAACTAAACTTGCGCAGTTAGTACTAGATGCCTAACTATTTTTGACATTTGAAACGGTCCATTTTGTGATGGTAATGAATGTTTGGATCAACATGGCCTTTTTTGTACACAGAATTAAATTAGCAAATGATCAGCCTATTCTTATCCTTAATTTGCACACCTGCTTAATTTTTCAGTTACCTGGGAAATCGCAATGCAACAAACATGGTCATTATTGATGTACAGATGCCATCAGGCTTCAGTCCAGATGATGTCTCGCTAAAGCAGGTAAGATACTTTTTTGATGCTTTATCTGTGTTTAACTTCTCATTTCAGAATAGCTGTACTGTACTTTCATTAAATTAAGAAAAAAGTCTCACCTTATTTCTGATGGTCCTTTCCAACTGTTGCTGTCTGCAAAGCCAGCCTGTATGGTGTTCTGCTTTGAGTCAGTGGTGCTTGTGTTCTGCTTTCACAGTGCTGCCTGAATACAATATTAAATGTTGCACAGATTCCTTTACTAGGCAAAATTCAGTTTAAATGGTGCACCCTTGTTTCTCTTCCCACTGCAGTTTGCTGTGCTCCAGGAATGTTTTGTATGAATGTCCGATTCTCTATCCACACCCATAGTGCAAACTCCTTGTGCGCCTGAGTGCACAATATGTCTGTCTTTGCATCAGTAGTGGTATAATCTCCATGTTTTGAAACTATAAAAATCCCTCAATATAATTCACCACTGTTGCATGGTTTAGCTTTATGAAAACATCTGGGATAAGGTTGTGAGGCACCAGTGTTTTAAGGCTGTAGGATGCTATTGAATTTTGTCCAGGAATTTGTTGGATTAATCTAACATTAAGCAAATTACCAAATTAGTTTTCAGAGTAAGTTTTTCTAATCCAGTTTAGGGTCACAGGGAAACTAATAACTCTTGAAACAAAGCCAATCAAGGTGACCACTAACAAAAATCCACAGACAAGGTCCCTTGGAATCCAAAAACGAAGCAACCAAAAACGTCCAGGCAAAATTTTACATAACAGTACACCACCAACATCCCTTTAATGCTTTTCCAAAGAAATATGTTTTCATCACTAACTTAATTCACAGGGAAACAAGCACATCACAGCACTCAAATGCAAGACATTATGAAGTGTACCAGCCCCTTCCAAGACGCTTGAATATGGCATGCACACCTTCAAGCAATTGGATCGCCAGTTTACTTGTGGAATCATGCATACATGGATGTTCATGCTGTCATAGCTGGCCTTGGGCATAGGCCAACTAGGCAGCCACCTAGCATCATTCTAGCAGGGGCACTTTTCCAAGATTAGTTTTTTTGTAGTAAACAAATGGATTCTTTAAAATGTTGAATACAGGAAAAGTAGGTAGACTAGGATTGGGAGCGCTGTGGAGCTCTTGCCTAGGGCACCGGTTGACTAAAGGCTTGCCTTGCATTCTATGCATAGTAGGCACCTCAGCTGAAAACCAAACAAAAATTAAGTGCTAGGCAAACTAATGCCACCAAGTTCCTCTTGACCTTGGTTCAAAATGTATGCACCACATCTAATCATATACCCAACTGCTATTGTATCGGACTTTTAAAATGTTCTGCCTCTGGTAGCAGTACTTGCTGACTATAGTGTTGGGGGGGGGGGTGGAGAAACTTTCCTCTTCACTTTTATTGATTTCTTTACTTTGCACACCTCCAGACTTAGTTACACATTTCTATGTGAATGTGTCTTGAGGTTTACCTTTAAATTATTTTGTGTTAACTGGAGTGTATAAAATAGTGACAACTGCTCTCCCTTGGGTATCGGTAAGTTGTTACTCTGTCCAATGTGTCTGGCTAGTGCTTTCAGAATTTTTTTAAACAAGGTGTGTGCCTGCACCTGTGAGTTCATATTTTCTAAAAATTCATTTTCAGATTTAAGCTTCCAGCCTGTTAGAATGTTTCTCTTCCAATAGCAGATCAAAACAGACTGACCTGTTCTTGCTGTGAACCTGTATAGAGTGATAAGTATGTTAACTTTTTGTCCTGCTGTCTCAAATTGGTTCTCTGGGTCATTTTCTAGCTGATGTGCCTACTGTATGCAGCATCTTTTTTTTTGTATTTTCCAAGGGTGGTGGTTTCCTTGTGCATAAAAAAATGTACTCTAGGATTAATTTGTTATCCTCCACATTTGCTCAGAGGTGCACATGTAATGAGTATCCACAGTAGACTGGTGTCTGTTCTGAAATGGTTCCAAATCTTGCATCTGCTTGCCAGGATAGACTCAAGGATAGTGTGAAAAAAATGGGTTATTAATAATTTCTTTTTTTTTCCAGCTGGGGAATCAATATCTAGTGAAAAAGGTAGTTGGCACAACAACATCTGTCACAATTTACCTGAGTGAGGTAAGAATCACGAGCACCACTTCTAGAAAAGTTCTCAAGATTAAGCAATGAGGACCCGTAAAAGGCTCAAAGTACATTTTCATGTGCAGAAATGTGTTATTTATGTACATCTGCTGGGCTACATTGACAGTGACATCTGACTCTAACTGTCCTAATTTTTTTTTCTACAGCTGATGCTTTTTATGCTTTGGCTTTGCAATAAGACTTTGAATTTAATTATGTACCTGAATTAGGAAAGCCTTTTATATGGAGGATGATCAATTCTGCTCTGAAGTGGTCTGTAGTACTGTAGTATTGGTATGTTCAGCATGTATAGCGCAAACTATCTTGTCAGTGTAGCTGTGACTGACAGATTGAAAGATGTTTATGACCTTGTGCTTGTAAAGAATATTGGTATAAACACCTTGATGGGTACCATGCACAAAGAAAAGTACTTATTTAAAAAGCAGATTGAAACTTGGTTGGGTCCCAGGGAATATACATTTGCTGAGTTCTGAATGGCCTTTGGGAATATACATTTCCTGAGTTCTGAATGGCCTTTGGCATTCACGCAGGAATTAATGAACAATTGAAACTGAATTAGATAGTCAAATGACATTTAAAAGCATGCGGAAAGGCAACCTGATGTCTTTGTGGACAGTGAAGGCAACCAGGGCATGACTAGTAAATGTAAGGAGGAGATGGTGACCTCTGTACTCGGACCATTGGCAGCCACCTCTGACCAGATGTGCCATTTAAAACTTTTGAAACACTGTAGTCTTTGGGTAAAGAAGGAAAAAAATCAACTTCTATATGTATGAAAAGTCTTTAGCTCAGAGAAAATTTAGTCTGACCACTCTCCAGGCTCTACCACAAATGTTTGCTACAAAAAGGTGGGTGGTGTGGGAAGCTAATAGCAGTACGTAACTCTGAAGATTCTATACATATCTGAGATTAGTTTACTAAGCAGCCTTTCAGTGAAGGAAATCCTTCTGGATGAGCTACTCAGTGACAAACTTTGTGCAGTTTTGACAAGGTCTGACTTTTTTTTATACTGCATGCATGTGATTTTTAGGAATATTAAGATAACTGATTAAACAGTTTTTCTAAGGGAATCTTTGTCTATATTGCATCACTTCCATCAAATGGGCTTCAAATGCTAGGTTGCAGAAAACTTGACTGACCCAACAAATGTGTAGTGTACCACATCAAAATGTCTGCAATCTGTTTTGCCATGTCTTATGTATAATTTAAAAAAAAATAGATGCTTGTATATACTGGAACAAAAATACATGGTTATTGTCCTGCATTTGAAACCTCCTATAACCTCAGGGTTATAAAGCCAATAGTGTGGTGGCTTTGTGCTACCTGGTATGGAATACTCAATATACGATTGCGTGGAATAGGTAATACGTTTTCAATACTCCCAGAGGTAGTCTGGCACTTGGTACAGAGGATTAAAAAGCACTGGACTGTTAATGATCTGCTTCCTGTACCCCAGGGTACAGGGTTTGATTCACTCTACCTCCATTTGCCTGCCACCCTGTGACTAACTTACACTAATAGTGCTCACAGGTTTCCCCTGAAAAGGGACACTTGTGTCCAGCAGGCTTAAGTAGTCAAATGAATTTAAATGAACTGCCCCTGGCCATTTTCATTCTGGCTTTGAATTAGTGCAATCTACAGATTTCATCTTCCCAGCATTAGCACGTAAAGGGGTATTAGTAAAAGAAATTGACATGTTCTCACCCTTTCTCCCTGCTTAAACAGAGCTCAACCTTTTGTAAGTAACTTTAGGAGTTCCCCCTTGTCTTGTCTTTCGGCTTTTCCCAGTTAGGGGTCGCCACAGTGGAACTCCAGTCCGCTAATGATTGGTAGTGGATTTTTACGTACCGGGTTACCAGCCCTGATGCACAACCTTCAACGAAGGTATGCTACATTCATGTATGCCTCCACACAGAAGACGCTGTAGCTGAGAATCGAATGGGACAATGTCTTGCTATGAGGCAAGGAGTTCCCCCTATTTCTGCATTATAGATATCTGTGTAGTCACAACCACTGTTGCTTTCCATATTTGTTCTCGTGACAAAAGGGTGCCATATATCAAGTATATGCTGTATATATGCACAGTCTCTAGATACTTTGTTGTAAGCCATTTGATCCAGTGACTGGCCTGCAAAAGTGCCAGGAAGTCTTCAAAAGACTGGGGCATGAAAGGGGTAAGAGGAACATCCCCCAAGACAGCTAGAATGCTGATGGTCTTTCAGACCATTGGAACCATAGCAATGCTGCTGGACAGCCTGTCCATGACTGGCTGCCCCCATATATAAATACTTTGAGGATTCCCACAACACCTGTCTGAAAGCCCTCCAGCCAGTGAAGTAGCTTCAGAAAGCAGAGGGTTTCATTAGCAGTCACCTGCTGTGCTTCTGTTTTTGTGGGTGATACCATGTTTGCCAAATAGTCTACACTCCTCTACCCATTAAAGACTGACATCTGTGTTTAGTATCTTTGATAAAGCGATGTAATAGCTGCTTTGATAGTCTCACCAGTTGTAATGCAGGCCACCACTGATGACTGGGCTACAAGGATAAGTCTGTATTCATGACTAGTTCTTGGGTGTTATGGAAAGCTTATTCAGTTGACTAGATCTTTTTCCCACTGCTCATAGCACCTGGCAAAATGTTCATTGACTCTGTTTAGGTCTCTAGCTAATAAAGCTAGACTGATATCCTTGAGAACCTGTATGACTTGGAACATTAAGGAGGACCTTGAGTAAGAAGTACTTTCAGTAAGGGAAATACTTTCTCGCCAATGTCCTCAAATTGATCCTTTGCAAGTGAACTGGGTGCCACAAACCTGACCTGAGGTTGACAATTCAGTTAGGTTCCAGCAAGAGGCACTGTTATGAAGATGGATGCTGTCCAGAGTTTCACAGAATGTCCAGGTTTTTATTCCTAGATTTTCTTTTCCTCATTTTTTCCAGCAAATCAAGGAAATCGCTAAATGACAGTTCGACATTATATCCTTTAGAAAAAGCATGCTAACACAAATCCTTTTCTACCAGCTTTCTAAAGTTGATGAGAGCAATATTTTAAATGTCCCTAATTTTTAGGCCTTTGTCCGCAGTTATTTTAGGTTTTGTCCATGCTTCTTGCAATAAGAAGCTGAGGTATGGTGTTTCCATATGAGGTTTGGTGAGGCTGTACACAGATGCATCTTGCATTTATCACTGAGGGCTGGAAAAGTGTAGAGGACATTGCCTTTGAGGGGGCCATAGACGGTGGCTGAGTCACTATGGAGGCGGGATGATGCACTAGCATATACCCCATTGCTTGCCCTTCCAGGACTTTGCATGTAAGGACTGTAGAATTAGAGAATCAAGGGATAATTGCTACCAAGAAAGGCTTTCTATCAATATACTACCCATAATGCTCCTCTCCAAATTGACCAAAACAAGTGTTAAAGTCCAAGAGCGACTTGGTAGAGTCAGTACTCCCAATGAGTGAAGAAGCTCCCTGGAATAGTCCAAGGCTTTTCCAGGCAAGACTGTTACCTTGAGCCCACAAACATTATTCCCCAGGGCTTGCTAGTAGTGGTTGACACTGGTGCTCTGTCCTGCTGATTCAGTAGGAGATGGACAGTGGCAGGGTTTCCATCTGTATTAACCTGAGAAACATTCACCATGGATACCCGAGCTCTCCAGCTCTTGCATCAGTGGCACTACCCTGGAATGACTCACTTTTTTCCCAGTTTCCTGCCAGTACATAATCTTTCCTACTGAGCACAAGGGCACTTTTCTTGTGAAAAGATTAACTTCCCCTCCCTAAAGTGGAAAGTTTCTGCTTTTGGTTTCCTCGATAGGACAGTTGCTGTTGGCCTGTACTGGATATTAGGCAGTTTGGGCAGAGTAAACCTTTCAAAATGCTGATTCAGTTACTTCTGCCAGTTTCACACAGCTGATTAGCTCTGCATGTTGCATATGCATGCAGGCAGGTTGCTCATCTCTACACACCAGTATGGGAGGCGAAGCACAAGTTTTTATTCACCTTTACAGATCAGGGAATGTAAAAACTTTCTTCCACATGCCATGTATGTTAGTGTGACTGCCACTTCATGCAGTTCAGGACTTGCATATTACCTAGATAACTGTTTGCTTACAGCCTTTTTATGGAGCAGTTGGACACAAACAGATTTTTCCTAGTTTTCGCTTTTGGAAGCGACAATCCACAAGTCTCACTTCATCCCATGTCAAAGTATTGTGCATATAACTGATACTGGATAATGAAGTGGTCATTTTTTCCCCCTAAGAGATGAGGGGGATTAATGAGCACTTCTCTGTAGCCCAGAAATTTCCTAGTCCTTTCTGTGGGCAATGGAACTTGTACCAGTTTGCCATTCCGGCAGTTAAGGGTGTCTGTTCAACATGAGTGGGCTTTGTTTGTCCCCAATACCTTGCTGGATTGGCATCTGGATAGTCTCTGACCAGATTCTCCTGCACTTATGGTGCATGAAAGGGTGTGTGGTAGTTAGAAATGTTTAACCTTTCCCAGTCGAACCTTTCACTCCAAATTGCTGATAGAGACCTGTAGATCAAATACCCCCTAGATGGCAATTGGGGTGGGAGCATATTTGCATTCCTGGTTGATCAGGGTGATGTAGTCTTACGAAAATCTTCAACTCAAGGTTTTGTCTGAAGTCTATCTAGGAATTTTCCCTCCTAAATCTGCTATGCTCAAGATTGATGAACTTCCTCTATTCAGTCAGCAAATAAGGTAGGATTTGTCTCCATTGCCAAGAGGTGTGGGTCTTTGCACTTTGCCATTCACTGGCAGTTACTTATGCAGCACAGTCCTTTGGAGGGGAGCTGAAGTCAGGGTGGACTCTGGACAGAGCCCACAAACATACAAGTGGAAAATAATGCACAAGTCACTAAAGCACTCTGAAGTATGACGTTCTCTAAATATCTCATTCAGTCATTTTTAAAGTTGCCATGGCTATTCACATGAGGACCATATTACTTTGGCACTTTGAAGTGAAGATTGTTCCAGAAGTTAGCCACTTTATCAACATGTACATGAAGAGGGAATAGGGTCACTTGTGGGTAGTGGAAAAGGGTTTCATCTTGAATCACCTTGCTGTCCAGTTCTGGATTAAAGTATTCAAGGTTTTTCATTGTTTCATGATGTAACTGACTAGGTAATAGATCCAGTTGGATAAAAGACATTTCTCTAGAAGGTATTCCCAACCTCTACCAATCCATTTGTAGTCGCACCTCCTACAGCGCTTAAACCTTATTTGAGTGAGGCTGACGCCTACTTTCAAACTAGTTTTCCTTTTACATGCTTTCTGGCTTTGGAAAATTGAGGTAATCTGCAAAGAATAATCCTTGATGGCTTTTAAAGTTCATGTCACCTTGTACAGAAATACCCAAAGCCTGCCTAAGATGGTCTGTTTCATTTGTAGTTCATACACCTGTATATTTCCTAAGACTAATCTTGGAGAGGCTTTGAACAAGCTGAATGAGACTATCACGTGGTTACTATCTGTATAGAAATGGTGATTAGAAAGGGCAAGCAAGCAGACCTTGATGCAAACCATATCTGCTCAGTTTACAATCTGTAATTCGCTTCACTTAAGTTTCTACTCCTGCTTCAGGGGCCTGTTGGTGCAGACCATTTGTGCTATAGCAATCTGGTTCAAAGATTACCTGTTCAGAAAACACTGGCACATGGATGTGGTTGTCAAGTTTGTCCTACAGGGCTGCCATATATGGGCTGCTTGCATAAGAAGTTCCAAACACCTATCCTGCCTTGTAGCAATGTTGTTGGAACTCCCTCACAGAAGATTGGTTATGGACTGTATCATTACTTCAGATCTTGGAGTGTTCAGTTATTCTAGGCTCCCATCTTCCAACCCTTGGTCAAACTCTGTCTTGGGGGCATTGCCTTCTAGCCCATGACATTCTGGGCTGCCTTGGAAACAAAGGGTACACTCCTTTCATTTTATTGACTTGTCTATTAATGTGTAGACATCACGACAGTAAAGAGGTATATCCTTCCATGCAAAGGCTGCTTTGACTGCTAGAAAATTACCTAAAAGGGAGCTCATTAAGGGAGCTCATTATGTAAATCTAACTTTTGAACATTCATGTAAGATTTAAATTTTAAGGACTATATCTTTACTAAAGATAAAAGGGGGTATGGTTCAGTTACAGGCATGCCATTTTAATGTTCAAACTCACTGCAAGAGAAGTAAATGAGCTGCCGGTGACCTTGCCTTGCAGTTTCAAAAAGCTGAAGTATTTTTAAAATTAGAAGATAACTGTGTAAAGCAAACTCTAATCTAACTCCTTTATGAAACACTGATGGAAGGAATCAAATCTTATGTAATGTGTGTGAAACACTGATGGAAGGAATCAAATCTTATGTAATGTGTGACTGTAGCTATTGCAATTTACCAGTGTAGCGAAGCACCGTCTAGGTTTTACTGTACCTGACGGGTGCATTTAAATGAGGTGAGTGAAGTGGGGGTTGGCTATAAAATCTCTAAATCACATTCAGCTTGTCACTGAAAACAGTTAAATTAGTCTTTTCGATGTACTAATCTATTTCATTTCGGCTACTGAAATGGGAATACATTGTGTTGGGTTCTGACTCAATGATTTGTGCATACTGCTTTGTGTTGCAGTATACAGCATCACTCAGCATGCCATTATTGGACAAAAGGTTTTTAGAGGAATGGCTTGCAAACAAATTTTTTGTACTGCAGAAATACTGACAAATTTTAGAATGCAATGCGCAGAGTTAGTTCATAACGGCAAAAAATACACTGAACCCACAGATATTGCCAACATACTGGCAGACAGGTTCAGTGCAAATTTCTCCCCTCCCTCTCCCCCAAAAGATGAAATAAATCTCAGCTGAATGCAACCTCCCTGAAATCCCAGATGTCCAGGTGAGAGCTGCTCTCAGCAAAGCTAAAAATACAGCATCCATGGGACCTGACTGTGTCCCGGGTTGCATGCTACGTGAACTCCTAGAGGAGCTAAACCCGCATATAAGAACGCTGTT